>NC_091190.1:30037073-30062073 GCF_040958095.1 Procambarus clarkii | reverse complement strand
TGGCAAATTTTGCAAAATATACAATGAAGGTACACAAACATTCATACCCAAACAAAGCAAAATGCTAGGTAAGAACAAAGCATTTGGCCCGTAGGAGAAAGGAGATACCCACAAGACTAGAATACAAGTCATTAACAAGCATGCAAGTATAATACATAATACATGCAGACATATATATAATCCAAAAAAATGTCAAATTTACGTACTTATTATTACATTACAAATATCCAAGGTTTTGAAGACACGTTTCCTCTTGCGCCCAACGAGTGAATACTGAGACCAGACCCCATAGGTCCCTATCCTCCTCATCATTCGTCTCACTGTGTCTCCACAGCTTGCACCGCCCATTTGAGACAGCGTCTGGACCTGTTAAAATAATGCATAAGCTGTAAGGTAATAGAGAATAATATATATCTTTCAATCTCAACATTAGATTTTCTAATTTCCAACTGTATTAAAAAAATAGCATTAAAATATTTTCCTTCTTAACTATTACAAAAATCAACGAATTTGAGTAACTTTTGCTTTTGTTTTATTTGTACCTTAAACATAACACTGAACAATCAATTATGTGCCACCCCACCTTCCTTCATCTGCAAAAAAACTAATCAAAAGACATATGTACAAGGCTAAAAAAATTCAGCAACACTTACCATACTCAGGCTAAAAGAATTAAGCAACACTTACCATACTCTTTTTATATTCACTGTTAACTTTTAGCTCATGTGACAGACTTTCCACCTGCTCAACAGTTTCAAGTGGGGATGGAAGAATGTCTTCCAGGATTGGTATATCTCCATGTGTTTTTGACATATGGGTTTCCGTCATTTTGACAATATTCAGGATATCCCCTGATAAAAATGTCAATTTTGATAATTCCTTCATCATGTATTCCATTATGCCAAAACCATAATCATAATCATCTGTATCAAACCTTATTACAGGTAAAACCAGTAGGCAGTCTACTGTATTTTATCAAACCGTTATTAGTATAATAGATCTCGTAATAATTTTGCAAAAATAATGGCATTTACTATTTTTAAAAGATTATTAGCAAATTTACAGAAATGGTGCATTCGGAAGACAAAACCAATTTTTCACTTTTGACAATTGAGCACCTGCTACATCCAGATTCTAGGGAGGAAAGGAAGGACGATCTTACTGGATCCCATAGCCTCTCCGAGGCACAAACCAGGCTTTTACACAAACCCCCCCCCCCCTGCACCCGAGCTTTTTAAAATAGTAAATGCCACTATTTTTGCAAAATTATTACGAGATCTATTATTCTAGAGAATAATGCATATAAATGCATATATGCATATAAATACAAAAGTAAATCAAATCTTATCCTTGAATAATATACAAGCTGATGTGAGATCCCTGTCTACAGGTGGACTGGAACTATTATCCAGTAGGCAGTCTACTGTATTTTATCAAACCGTTATTAGTATAATAGATCTCGTAATAATTTTGCAAAAATAATGGCATTTACTATTTTTAAAAGATTATTAGCAAATTTACAGAAATGGTGCATTCGGAAGACAAAACCAATTTTTCACTTTTGACAATTGAGCACCTGCTACATCCAGATTCTAGGGAGGAAAGGAAGGACGATCTTACTGGATCCCATAGCCTCTCCGAGGCACAAACCAGGCTTTTACATAACCCCCCCCCCCTGCACCCGAGCTTTTTAAAATAGTAAATGCTACTATTTTTGCAAAATTATTACGAGATCTATTATTCTAATAAGAGTTTGATAAAATACAAACCCTGGGGCCATAGAACGGCTATTTAATCCCCTTGAACGGACCTGTGCATGGGCCACTGAGGCATCGAAAAAAAACAGACCGGCTTGGGAAAAAAGCAAAATTGCCGGTCTATGGCCCAGCTGATGGCTGTGCATGAATGGCTAATGGCTAATGGCTGTTAGTTATGGAGCTAGGTTAGACTATGTATGTTTAAATCTCTGATTTAAACAGAGCCAGTGTTCAGTCAAATAACTGAATTTATCAAATCTTATCCTTGTATAATATACAAGCTGATGTGAGATCCCTGTCTACAGGTGGACTGGAACTATTATCCAGTAGGCAGTCTACTGTATTTTATCAAACCGTTATTAGTATAATAGATCTCGTAATAATTTTGCAAAAATAATGGCATTTACTATTTTTAAAAGATTATTAGCAAATTTACACAAATGGTGCATTCGGAAGACAAAACCAATTTTTCACTTTTGACAATTGAGCACCTGCTACATCCAGATTCTAGGGAGGAAAGGAAGGACGATCTTACTGGATCCCATAGCCTCTCCGAGGCACAAACCAGGCTTTTACATAACCCCCCCCCTGCACCCGAGCTTTTTAAAATAGTAAATGCCATTATTTTTGCAAAATTATTACGAGATCTATTATACTAATAACGGTAAATAAATAATAAATAGTAAATAAATCAAAATCAGTTACATTATTTTATCTTATTCATAGCATAAATGTTCTCGAAGATTACTAAAAAGAAATTGAATTAGACTACAGCAAATTGGCAAACTTTACCTTGTATCTGTTTCCACCGAGTTTGTTTGGGGCGTTCTTCAACATATCAGCAATACTTGTCTCAACATCTCTTTCAGTTGCATTAGTGTGGGTGTTGATACAGGCTTCTGGAAATTTATAAGAATTAATTAATATATATAATTATAATTCACTTTGCTATTCCCCATTCCACAGTCCTCTCGTCCTTCCCACTTCCCTGTCCCCACATCATCCCCACTATTCCCACTTCCCTGTCCCATCGTCCTCCTTACCATTTTCCCCTCCCCTGTCCTTCTTCCTCCCCCACCATCTCCCATTCACCTGTCCCTTTGTCCTCCCCAGCATTCCCCTGTCCCCACCATCCCCAACTCCCCAGTCCCCTCGTCCTCCCCACCATTACCCTCTCCTCTGTCCCCTCGTCTTCCCCACCATACCCCCCTCTCGTCCTCCCCACCATTCCAAACTACCTCATCCGATGCATTCTATAATGGTCTGATGCTTCCATCAGAAAATTGGGAACATCAAATGATCTGATATTCCCATCACTGAAAAATAAGAACAGCTAAAAAAATGAAATGAAAAAAATTAAAAAATAAACTATACTCATGAAATGAACAGTATGGTAAACAACACAGCTCAATTTCAATGCAATGTCACACAAAATTATTAAATCGAAATGAAAATAAATTGAAATCTATGAAAATTCAAATTATCAATACAATCGGAAATATTGAAATAATATCGCAACATAATATAGTGTGGGTTGCTCTTACGTGCAACAGACGGTGCTGTTTTTCAAAAAAGGCATGGTTTTACCTGTCACAAGTGTGGCATCTATACTTATACTCACGAAATGAACGGTATGGTAAACAACATAGCTCAATTGCAATGCAATGTCACAATAACATTTAATAACAATAATAACAATAACATTTAAATATACTTTAAGATATAATCTAGAAGAAAATAAGAACATTGAAATGGTTCATGAACTCGATTTCAATAAAGGACACTATGGGGAACTTTGAAAAACAGTTAATGAGTATAATTAGACAGACTTGTTGCTAGGCAGAGGAGTAAATAATGAGATATATGGCAAATTTTGCAAAATATACGGCACACAAACATTCATACCCAAACAAAGCAAAATGCTAGGTAAGAACAAAGCAGTTGGCCCGTAGGGGAAAGGAGATACCCACAAGACTGGAATACAAGTCATTAACAAGCACACAAGTACTACACTACACAACAACCGCACTACTACCAGAACTGGACGAATCACTACCAAAACAACACATTGCACATCACTACCAAAACAACACAACACAACACAAGCATTGGCAAAGAATTATAGACCAGTTGCACTAACATCCCACATAATAAAATTATTTGAGAGTGATCAGGAGTCAGATTACTAGTTTTATAGAGACCAATGACCTCCACAATCCAGGCCAACAAGGATTTAGAGCAGTTTCTATGATCGAGCCACTGAGATCTATAAAGAATTCTGATCAAGAAAGAGATCTAGGGGTGGTTTTAGATAGAAAACTATAACCTGAGGATCATATTAAGAACATTCTGCGAGGGGCCTATGCTACACTTTTTAACTTTAGAATTGCTTTTAAATACATAGGTCAAAAAGTTTTAAAAGTTTTTTAAACCTCTCGTGTATCATGAGTGTGTTAAAGCATCAGATGGTGCATTCAGATGATGAATATTACCTAGTTCCTTCATCTGGGAAGAATGAACACATATTGGTGCATTCGGATGATAAAAACTAACTACTGTAGTTTAATTGATCAACAGACTGTATATCATATGCAGACTGTATGTGGATCTGCGGGCCACTCCAAACAACAGCCTGGTGGACCAAGCTCCACCAGGGCTAAAGCACAAAGTGATATAGATGTGATAGAGAAACTAGGTCAAATGGAGGAGTAGGTCTGTATATTAAACAGCACCTGACGTGCACAGAGCTACTAAACTCAATGTGGTGGTAGAGTGGTGGGGGGGGGGGAAACATTGCAGAAAAAAACAAAAATACAATTTGGTCAACAAAACAGCATTGTTTAAAATAGAAGACATGGGTTGTCATTTTGGGGGTAAGGTAGGTTACATTGAGTTAATTAGTTAGTACTTAGTTTTTATCTTAAACTGGTTGGGAGAGGTACAGTGTTGCTGTGCTGGTGAAAGAACACCTAAAGGTAAATTAAATAATGATTGCGAATCCACAAGAAGTTGACATAATATCGCTAGAGATCTGCAATCAGGATGATAAACTTTCCTTAAAGAATTTGACAAACACTTGCTGATAGGACATGAAGTAAATGAAATGTATGTCAAGTTTTGTGAAATATATGATAAAAGCACAACAAAATTTGTACCAAAGGAGAGATGCAGAACTAGGAAAAGGGGTTTGTTCAACAGAAATTGCGAGAGGGCCTGAGACCCAAACACACACAAATGGAATCAATATATAGCAAGAGGCCAAACCCCCAAACATACAAGCGATGCAAAGATGCGAGAAACAGCAGCAGCATTAAGGAGAGGGACTTAAGGACCATAAATAAAGTGTGAAAATAAACTCGAGTAAATTTTTTTAACTACTCTCGACAGTGAAGAAAAACAAATATTCAGACGATTTGTGTTAGAATCATTAATCTTACACTTTCGGTCATATTCAACAACACAAATACATACACACACATTCCTGTTGCTGTAGCAAGTGAAGAATTACACACACAGATCACAATAACGTGATGCATCAAATGAACAAATCCACAAGGGCCGTGACGAGGATTCGAACCTGCGTCCGGGAGCATCCCAGACACTGCCTTAATCGACTGAGCTACAACAGGGTAAAAGGGTTGAAACCGAAGTTCTACTGAACTTACTGGATCCCATAGCCTCTCCGAGGCACAAACCAGGCTTTTACACAACCCCCCCCCCCCTGCACCCGAGCTATGTCAACAGGCCGTTCTCCCTCTTCGCCCTTCCGAATGCACCATATCAGTAAATTTTTTAATAATCTTTTAAAAATAGTAAATGCCACTATTTTTGCAAAATTATTACGAGATCTATTATTCTATAGAATAATGCATATAAATGCATATATGCATATAAATACAAAACATAAATACAAAAGTAAATGTAAATAATTTTACCTTGCACCTAGATCCACCAAGCCTGTATGGCGCGCGTTTCAGTACTTCGGAAATCTAGAACTATCTTGAATCTCTAATCTGCAATGAAACAATACATATTATTGCACTTACCAAAACATGGATGAATGTAGAAAATACAGAACTATTAGCTGAATATCAAATAAATGGATTTAATCTATTTCACACAGATAGATATATTACACCGTGTATATTAGGTAATACCTAACATACACGCCTCCACACACACTACATTTGAAATGTAGTCTCAAAAAGACTACATTTCAACAGCAAAGATTACTCCATAAAAAAATAATTAAATTATTGACCAACATGAGAGGGGGTTAGCCAACATGAGGGTTGTGTTGATTGCCTGAAAATATTTAAATTGTGTAATGTATTGAATGGCATTTTTCAAGTTACAACATTTTTTAAATTACTGAACTAGGTTCTAGGCTTTGCTAGGCTTAATTCAATTATTACAGATAAGCCTAACCTAGCCTAGAACCCAGTGGGTTTTCTTCCTATTGGGGAGTGTTGTACATGCCTCGCCTCCACATACACACTAGCACAGCCAGGCCTCGCCTCCACATACACACCAGCACAGCCAGGCCTCGCCTCCACATACACCAGCACTGCCAGGCCTCGCCTCGCCTCCACATACACCAGCACTGCCAGGCCTCGCCTCCACATTTAAACCAACCAAGCCCACAAATACGTTAACATGGACCAGCATTACACCGTCTAACATACTCTGTCAGATGTAACAACTAAATTTGTGAATTCAAGACCAAATCTATTGTATAACACAGTGTTAGTACGAGAAAAACATTACTTACATTCGAAGCCGTGTTTTAAAATGGCGGCGGTCTTGTACTGACGCTCCAAACTGTGTGTTCGTTTGCGTATGATGAACGTGTGACAATTTACTACAACAATTATTTAATTATTCTTATTCTTTATTTTAATATTTTTAGGGTACATGAAATTTCAAACTTATTTGCACACAATAATATAATTGCATTGTCATAACCTTTATATATTACGGAAAATACGATGACATGAACGAAGTCAAAGTGAAGTTGAAGTCAAAGTCATTCGCCGAACGTATTAGTCATTTTTTTTCATACATACATAGTTGATTTACAAACATAATGTTGGATTTATAGATAGAGCTAGTGCATACAATACCTAAAGCCACTATAGTAGGCCTATATAGCATTTCAGGCAACCGGGCAGTATATATGGACCCCTTACTCAAATCTCTGAATATGTTAGATATTAAGTCCCTGCACATACTCTCATGTGTATTTTATATATATAAAACGCTGCACTGTAATGTCAATCCTGACCTTAAAAGCTTCCTAGAAGGTTGTAACAGATCCCATGAGCACCACACCAGAAACAAATACCTATTTGATATTCCAAGAGTACGACTTAGTCAAACTAGAAATGCTTTACAAATCAAGAGACCTCGAATGTGGAATGACCTTCCCAATTATGTTAAAAACTGTACCTCTCCCAACCAGTTTAAGATAAATAAAGATAAATTTATAAGTTAAGAAAAATTCCACAAATCAACAACCCTGTTACTGACCCTGTATTTACCCAAGTCTTTCCTAAATCTAAACTTATCCAATTTATACCCATTGTTTCGTGTTCTATCTTGTGTTGACAATTTTAATACCCTATTAATATCCCCTTTGTTATATCTATTCAGGAAATTGTGGTTGATCTCGAACCCATTGATAATGTGACGACTTATACAGAATTTTGTAACTATATCATCAAGATTGTAACCAGCTTAGCTAAATGTAGTGTGGGGTTCAGTCCCTAAGCCCATATATGTGCCTCTCTAACCATTTAGGTTACAGGGCAAAAACATAAAAACAAAGGTAACTGCAGAAGGCCTATTGGCCCATACCAGGCAGCTCCTATCTATAACAGATAAACACTAAGTACTACCTAATTAACTCAATGTAACCTACCAACCTAACCCCCAAAATGTCAATCCATATCTTTTATTTTAAACAATGCTGTTTTGTTGACCAAATTGTATTTTTACTCTTTTTCTGTCATGTTTCTCCCACCCCTGTTTTTTCCCTTTTTTCTTATTTTTTCTCAACATAATTCATACTTTAATTATGCGGATCAGGACATCACCTGATCAAACACATCAAACATCGTTTGACCACCATCAAACACACACATTTCGTGTGTTTGACGCTCACTGATATGTACCAGCGTTGTTTTATATATGGTGCTATTCTATCTTACGCTTTGTTGCTCTTTTTTACCTACGGGCTCATAGAACATTCTATTGCGAAAACATTGGCACAAAAATGAATGACGTACATACAATAATAATGTCAGGACAGTGATATAATTATAAACTTTCAAAGCACTGTATCGCCCATGTGTCGTCTTGTCACCAATACTGGGTAACAGTTCCGCCACTTCCCACACTCTTGCGGGTGGGCAGCGACCATTATTCTACGTTTATATTCATATCACCGTGTTGGGAATTTCATTGCGAGTACATTGATACCAAAATTAACGCTGTAGGACAAGTGTGGAAGTGATAACAATCCCAAGAGTAAAAACATTTTGTTGCTCTTGGGCACTCACGGCGAGTCATCTACGTAGGTATTTATTGGGTGCTGGTATTCATATAACTTTTGGTGACCGTTTTTGCTGATTTTCTTCTAGAGAATGTTATTGCGAACACGTTGGTACCAAAATGAAATACATAGCTCGAGAACTAAGGTCAGGAGAGTAAAAAGAGTATACACATTTTTGTTTTGACGCTTAATTAAGGTTATTGTGAGTACTCATCGCCTGCCTAGAAACTGGAACTAGTAATTCCATCTATCATACATATCATACAAGAGGAGCCACACATCTATGGATCATCCAATAAAATCAGCAGACTTCTAGATGTTACTACTGCTCGGCTTAGACTCGGTTACAAGTATCTCTGGGAATTCTCATTATCTGCTGATGTAGACCTGACCAAATGTAAACTGTGTCAACAAAATTATTCGCACACCCTCCGTCACTATGTGATGGAGTGCGAAAAGATACATGAATTTAGAGACAATTCTATAACCAATGTTCCAGCGATGTGTCAATATTTCATTCAAAATGATCTGCTACCAGAAATTTTAGCCAAATATCCCCAGTTTGCTAACTGTAGATAACAACTAAGTGATTGTAACCTATCCACCGCTGCCCACTGGATGGGGGACGGTGTGCAGGACAAACATATAAATTTTGATACTAGCTCTCCACATATGTCAGTTGCTTAATTTAGAACCTGTACTTGAGGTCGATCTCGAACCCATTGTTGATGTGATGACTTATATTGAATTTTGTAACTAGCTCATCAAGATTGTAACTTGCTTAGCTAAATGAATTGTGGGGTTCAGTCCCTGAGCCCATTATGTGCCTCTGTAACCCTTTCCACAACCGCCCACAAGATGGGTATGGGGTGCATAATGGGGTGGGGTGTCTTGGCCAAACGTGCCACATCAAAACCACAAGTTGACATTGAATGTGAATTAACAATGAGACAAGTAAGATTTATACTAATACATTTATACTAACTCTGTTGAGCGTTGACCATTTATACATCAAATCTGTTGATGTGAGCACTTTAGTTTAGTCTGCCGTTTAAAGAAAAAAAGAGCATATCAATGGTATATCACAGAAAACGAATTTATCATAAACTCATGTATTTGTCTTATCATATTGAACTGCATTCATATTTTTAATATATAACAATATGAATATACAAATTTCTGTAAATCCCCTACCTTGTTGGAATCTGTGGAAATGAATGAGCAAATGTGCTGGCTGAAGGCGCTGAAGGAAACCACATTGGTTTCATTTTGGATACAAATGTCCATGGAAATTCAAAATGGAAACTAATTATATAGTTGAACCTGCAGAGACGAGTTTAAGAATCTGTGTTGAGAGTGATGGACACAGCCTTCACAATTATACTTCAGAGAATGTAAACATCTAAGAGTCATTAGAAATATGTGTAGAATAATAAACCCTACATTGTTTGAGTTAGGGAAAACACCATTTGTGATATATAGATACTATAGCTGTTCCTAAAGATTCACCCTTTTTTGCACCAGCAAGATAACATATAAGATTTTAAGAGTTGACGAATGTTAATATTCTTGTTTGATAAACTGTGAACTTGAGACATAGTTAATAAGAACATATTAACACAACAAAATGTTTTCAAAATCCTTAACACCACTTTCCAGCAACTTATATAATTTATATAAATTATTTTAGAGAATAATACATAAATTATATATTTAAACATGATATAGTGTTTAGTGGAATGTATAAGGAGTCAAATTGTGTTAAAAAGAGCAATTTTTAGAAAATTTGGAAAAATACTTTTTTCTGTTCAAATTATAACTAAATGGATTTTAAAGGTTTCACTCAGCCAATATATATCATTCACAATTTATTAATGAATTTTACAAAAAAACACCATAAATTTTATATTTAAACATGTAAAAACTATTTGTTTTACATTTGGAAGAAAATAATTGTAGAAAAACAATTTATAATTAAACCTTTGTGTTTGGATTTTTTGAGTAAAAGTTTCTCAAAGGCTCTCCTGCACCATTCTCAATGCAAATCATTCCCACACCTATGGCAAGAGATAGGCGAACGTTGTGTAGATGATTTGTGTTTGCTGGGAGTACTATCTAGTTTAGTAGGAAATCTCTTGCCTTTGTTCTCATCATTTAGAGACAAGGTTAGAAATCTCTACATTTTTTGGACTACCTTCGAGACAATTGTCTCACAATTAAAGTTGGATCCCTCTTGACCTTATCCTCGTCATATAGAGTACCGGGTACAAGATTCCCTACATCCTTGAAACACTTAGTTTCATTTTTTATCTTAATCATTTAACAAAGTTAATTGTTGTAACCTTGACTATAAAGTTTAAACAGGATAGTTTACCGTTGCCACGTCATCCTGTCACTCTGTACATCCACTAGGGTATTCTCTGACATATATTTGCTATAATTCACCATGTTTCGTCTTTCCACATTCAGACAGAATCCAAACGATGAAGTGTGCACACTAGTTCGTGCCACCAAGGTGGAGATGCTGACTCTAGTAAATGAGTACAACCTTACGGCCCCACATGGAGCCATTAAAACTGATTCACACAACTTAATATTGGATCATCTAGTAGATAATAATGTTACTACATGTGAATCTCATGAACATTACTTAATTGTAGACAAGAATGCCTTGGCAGCCATGAAATTGAAGCTAGAACTCGCTAATGCTGAACACGAACGTCTGAAGGAACAAGCTGCCCTTGAGAAGGAAACCCTCCAAAAGAAGGAACGGGAAGCTGAACTTCAACTTAAGCTCGCTGAAAAACAAGCTGCCCTACAATGTGAGCGTGAGAAAGAACAAGCTGCTCTTCAACGTGAGCAGGTTGAATTCCAACGAGAGCGTGATCAGGAAATGCTAGAGTTAAAATAACGTGAACTGGGGATACAGCGTGAACACGATAAGAAACAAGCCGCCATGGTTCTAGACCACCGTAAAAGAGAGCTTGACTTAGAAACTGTACACCACACTCGGCGCCAGCAAGCAGAAGCTACCATTCCGGTACGTTTTAACCTTTTTCATGCAATTAAGTTGATGCCTTCTTTTGTTGAGGCAGAAGTAGATGTGTTTTTTACTTCATTTGAGGCTCTGGCTACCCAACTTAGCTGGCCTCAGGATCAGTGGTCTGTGCTTCTCAGGTCTCATTTAACAGGAAGAGCTGCAGTGACTCTCAGTACTATGGCGTCCGAAACCGACTACAAGGTATTGAAACAGACAGTGCTCGATGCCTACTTCCTCTCCATTGACACCTACAGACTCAGGGATTACCTTAAAACAAGTGCTACCACTTACCTAGAGTTTGCAAATAACAAAAAGCCATATTTTATGAAGTGACTGGAAGCTGCACAAGTCTCCACCTTTACAGATCTCGTCAACCTCATCCTGGTGGAAGAATTCCTTAGGCGTGTACCTAATTATATACGTCTCTACCTAGCCGACAAGGAAGAAACCGACCTTACTAGATGTGCTCAATTGGATGACTCCTACAGTCTTACTCACAGAATACCATCTGAAGCACCTTCTAGTAAGTCAACCTGGTCTAGTCCTGCAAAAGTGAGTACCAGGAATGTGAACTTGTTGTATTGCAAATATTGCAGAACCTATGGACATGCCATAGAAAAGTGTTCTAAGAACAAGGTCATCAGTGAGACTCCTAAACCCAAATCTACTCCTCCTAAACCCAGTAAGCCTGTTATGAATATTCATGTTTTCTGCAATGATCTTTCTCTCTTTAATAGACACATGTACCTAAGAACTGTCTCTGCCAGCTGTGGAGATTCGGAGGAAAGGTTCAAAGTGAAGATCTTGAGAGACACGGCTGCTCTACAATCTATTCTTCTGAAGTAAGCTGTACCCAACGTCACCTACACCGGTGAAACTGTTCTCATCACGGACCTAACTGCTACTACTCCATATCCACTTGCCCGAGTCCGCCTGGATTGTCCCTTTATACAAGCGAAGTCCAAGTCGCCATCTGGGAAAAGCCTTTTCCCATGTCAGGAGTTCAACTTCTCCTGGGCAACGACTTGGCCGAAGGTCAACAATCTACGAATCTAATTATCATCGACAAACTCCAGGTATGTGACTCTGCATTGGAAAATCCTGTTTTGCAGTTTGTTAAGGAAGAGGTCCCATCAACAGATGATCCTGATGAAGTCTTCCCTCCTGTCTTGGTGACGACGCGTGTTCAAGCCGCACTCCCGCAACCAGCTGCTCCATCTACTTCAGCTGTCTCTCAAGATTCTGAGAACCTCCCACCGAATCTCACCGTATTGGAGTTCCGTAAGTTGCAGAGAGAGGATCCCTCCTTATTCTTTCAGGCTGAAACACAATCAGATAGTATCCCTGGGTTCTTTGTAGAGAACCAAATACTCTACCATAAATATAGACCCAGCAAATTGAAGGAAAACGACGATTGGGCCACCGTTAACCAACTGGTAGTTCCCACCAACCTACGGCCCGACATCTTGCGTCTGGCTCATGGAGCACTCTCACACTACGGCTTTAACAAGACCTACCACGCCCTTAGACAGGACTACTACTGGCCAGGTATGGTAAGAGATGTCAAAACCTTTGTCCAAAACCTTACTTGGATGACATCGTTGTGGCAACCACTAGCTGGGACGAACATATGCTCCAGCTACAGCAGTTGTTCACCAAGCTCCTGAAAGTCGGCCTCACCATTAACTTGGGCAAGTCTAACTTCTCCAAAGGTAAAGTACGCAACCTTGGTCATGCGATAGGCAGTGGAAGCCTAGCTCCCTTAACAGTTCATCAACAAGCCATTCAGCATCACCCACGACCTACCATCTGGAAGCAGTTCATGCGCTTCCTAGGTCTAGCGTCGTATTATCATAGATTCGTGAAAAACTTCTATACAGTAGCAACACCACTCATTAACTTGACCAGCCCTAAACAACGATATCATTTGACAACTTCACAGGCGGTTGCCTTTGAACAACTAAAGTCTTTATTGTGCACTAATTCCATTATCGCCTCGCCAGATGTTATGAAACCCTTTGTTCTCAATGCCGGCCGCAGTAGTACTGGCATCGGATGTGTCCTTATGCAACAGCGTGGCGAAGAGGTTCTTCCTGTCAGCTACAGGCTAAAACCTAACCAAAGGAATTATAGCATCATCAAAAAGAAGTTGCTGGCAATTATCCTGAGCATACAACACTATGAACCTTATCTACAAGGTTACCGGTCCCTCACCATCTATTCGGACTACAATCCTCTCAGGTTTCTGCAGCAGGCCTAGTTCTCCAACCAACGTGTGCTACGCTAGGCACTGTATCTGCAGAACTTCAACATTACCATCTATTTCATCAAAGGCTGGGATAACGTCATCGCCGACACACTTTCCACAGTCCACGAAGTGGAATATTCCACTCCTACTATTCTACACTAGCTGCAATCGAATAGGCAATAGAAGCAGGCTTCTGGGGAGAGCTGTCATGGTAATCTCTCTAAGAAGAGATTCGGCCTTCTCCAACATCACCTATTCTTTCATACCACGTCTATATATTCAAAAACTGCAGCCACAAGAGCAACAACAACAACACCTCTCAAAACGTCTAGACAGTACCACCAGTCTACCTCCCCCACGGCCCATCACCCTCCTTGCACCTGGTGACACGTCAGGATCATGCTACCTCTGAAACAAGCAATTAAAGTGAGCCGGTTCCTAGTTATCGACGATACCAGCGCCACCTGGATGGCCGTCATTCCATATAAATAGAAGCTGGCCACCACAACGATTCCGATTACTCCTGAGTGCTCTACTGAGTAGACCTGTTGACATATCTCGGTGTGGTAACAGGTTTATGCAGTCTAGCTCATAGTATTCTAGCACCATATTTGTTAATTGCATATTAATGTAACATAAATTTAATTGTTTGTCTTGTTTGCTTTGCACTCTTTGTATCAAGCCAAGCTTGGATATTACTTTGTTGTTTTGTAATTAGTTTAAAGTCATTATTAATAAGTAAAGTATTTTTAAATGTTTTTTCTCTTTTGTGGTTTATCCTACAGTTGTCACACAGTGAAGTTAAACAGCAATCTAATTCTTTTTTGTTTACTTTTTTTGTTTATATGATTGGCATTCCATATGCTCTAGAGAGACTGCACGAACATAAATTTTTCTCGCCATACATTCTTAAATGCACAGTGGTCCTATACAAAATGTGTTCAGTCATGAGTAACCACATTTTATTTACTCATCTATTTGTACTCACATAGTTGTGCTTGCATTTTTTTTATTTTTTTTATTATTTTTATTTTTTTTTATTATTTTTCTACCACAGATGTGGCCACACATTTACAATGCTAACCAGCATATATACATTTCCTTCTGTCCTCCATGGACCGGGTTAGAGAAGTGTTAAACATATAGTTCAAGGGTTTATTGAACACTCAATCACAGAAGGTGATTCGGTGCTTTTAAAATGCTAAGCTAACCTACATACGTAAATACATAGATACACAGATTTACGTATGCCCTACATAAAGTGTTTGATGTGTCTTTTACATAGTGTCATTAATGTACATTCACAAAGGTGAAATGTAATTCTGATCAGCTTCCATATATACTTTATACCCATACATATACATGCACACACACATATACATACATATATACACACACACATATACATACATATATACACACACACATATATATACATATATACACACACACATATACATACATATATACACACACAAATATACATACATATATACAAACACATGCATTCACATACATTTGTCTCATTTACTCTGACAGGGTGAGATAGCTGATAAAGAAACTAGTGTGCAATTAAGCACTTAATCACTGAAGGTGATGAAGGTGCTTTTACAAGCTCAGGTTATATAGTTACATCATATATATATATACATTGTATAAATGATATATTACATGGTCAATCTTGGATACAAGTCCAATATATCATCAATTGTTCCAGTACTCATATAGTAATTACAGAGTTCAGCATACCTTGGCCCAGGAGGGCGAAAGTCAGTCAGTATGGGACATTCTACAATATAATGTTCAAGAAAGTGCATGTTTTCTCTTTCACAAAGTTGACACATTGTGTACTCGACATTTGGGTTTTGAGAAAGCTGCCAGATACGTCTATATCCCAGGCGTATTCTGGCCACTATAACATCACATTACCGGGTTCTTGTTCTATTAGTCCCATTTGTGAATGTCTCCTCACGATATCTATCATAATATTTTGCAGGTGTTCAGCTCCGGCTCTTTGGTCCCGCCTCTCAGCTGTCAAGCAACCGGTGTACAGGTTCCTGAGCTCAGTGAACTCTATAATATATATATATCAAACACCATACCACTTCCTAGTGCATTCTATGTACTAACTACTCTTGACACTGAAAATGTTATTTCTAATGTCTCTGTGGCTCATTTAGGAACTCAGCATCCATCTATGTTCCTATGTTCTATGTCTTTGTTCTGTGTCCCACCACTACCACCATCAGCAGTACACACGACCCTTGACCACCACTACCACCATCAGCAGTACACATGGCCCTTGACCACCACTACCACCATCAGCAGTACACACGACCCTTGACCACCACTACCACCATCAGCAGTACACATGGCCCTTGACCACCACTACCACCATCAGCAGTACACATGGCCCTTGACCGCCACTACTACCATCAGCAGTACACATGGCCCTTGACCACCACTACCACCATCAGCAGTACACATGACCCTTGACCACCACTACCACCATCAGCAGTACACATGAACCATGACCACCACTACCACCATCAGCAGTACACATGAACCATGACCACCACTACCACCATCAGCAGTACACATGGCCCTTGACCACCACTACCACCATCAGCAGTACACATGGCCCTTGACCGCCACTACCACCATCAGCAGTACACATGGCCCTTGACCACCACTACCACCATCAGCAGTACACATGAACCATGACCACCACTACCACCATCAGCAGTACACATGGCCCTTGACCACCACTACCACCATCAGCAGTACACATGGCCCTTGACCGCCACTACCACCATCAGCAGTACACATGGCCCTTGACCACCACTACCACCATCAGCAGTACACATGACCTTTGACCACCACTACCACCATCAGCAGTACACATGAACCATGACCACCACTACCACCATCAGCAGTACACATGAACCATGACCACCACTACCACCATCAGCAGTACACATGGCCCTTGACCACCACTACCACCATCAGCAGTACACATGAACCATGACCACCACTACCACCATCAGCAGTACACATGACCCTTGACCACCACTACCACCATCAGCAGTACACATGGCCCTTGACCACCACTACCACCATCAGCAGTACACATGAACCATGACCACCACTACCACCATCAGCAGTACACATGAACCATGACCACCACTACCACCATCAGCAGTACACATGGCCCTTGACCACCACTACCACCATCAGCAGTACACATGGCCCTTGACCGCCACTACCACCATCAGCAGTACACATGGCCCTTGACCACCACTACCACCATCAGCAGTACACATGAACCATGACCACCACTACCACCATCAGCAGTACACATGGCCCTTGACCACCACTACCACCATCAGCAGTACACATGGCCCTTGACCGCCACTACCACCATCAGCAGTACACATGGCCCTTGACCACCACTACCACCATCAGCAGTACACATGACCTTTGACCACCACTACCACCATCAGCAGTACACATGAACCATGACCACCACTACCACCATCAGCAGTACACATGAACCATGACCACCACTACCACCATCAGCAGTACACATGGCCCTTGACCACCACTACCACCATCAGCAGTACACATGAACCATGACCACCACTACCACCATCAGCAGTACACATGACCCTTGACCACCACTACCACCATCAGCAGTACACATGGCCCTTGACCACCACTACCACCATCAGCAGTACACATGAACCATGACCACCACTACCACCATCAGCAGTACACATGAACCATGACCACCACTACCACCATCAGCAGTACACATGGCCCTTGACCACCACTACCACCATCAGCAGTACACATGACCCTTGACCACCACTACCACCATCAGCAGTACACATGAACCATGACCACCACTACCACCATCAGCAGTACACATGGCCCTTGACCACCACTACCACCATCAGCAGTACACACGACCCTTGACCACCACTACCACCATCAGCAGTACACATGGCCCTTGACCACCACTACCACCATCAGCAGTACACATGAACCATGACCACCACTACCACCATCAGCAGTACACATGAACCATGACCACCACTACCACCATCAGCAGTACACAGGGCCCTTGACCACCACTACCACCATCAGCAGTACACATGATCCTTGACCACCACTACCAACATCAGCAGTACACATGGCCCTTGACCACCACTACCACCATCAGCAGTACACATGAACCATGACCACCACTACCACCATCAGCAGTACACATGACCCTTGACCACCACTACCACCATCAGCAGTACACATGGCCCTTGACCACCACTACCACCATCAGCAGTACACACGACCCTTGACCACCACTACCACCATCAGAAGTACACATGAACCATGACCACCACTACCACCATCAGCAGTACACATGAACCATGACCACCACTACCACCATCAGCAGTACACATGGCCCTTGACCACCACTACCACCATCAGCAGTACACATGAACCATGACCACCACTACCACCATCAGCAGTACACATGACCCTTGACCACCACTACCACCATCAGCAGTACACATGGCCCTTGACCACCACTACCACCATCAGCAGTACACATGAACCATGACCACCACTACCACCATCAGCAGTACACATGAACCATGACCACCACTACCACCATCAGCAGTACACATGAACCATGACCACCACTACCAATACCAGTACAGTGTGTGAACTAATCTGAGTGTGTTGGACAGGTCACACCGCCCTTCACGAGGCCATCATCAAGGGTCACTACAACCTGACCAAGCTGCTCATTGACGCCGGGGCCGACCTCGACGCTCAAACATTAAGTAAGTCATGTATCAGTAGACCTGACCTACAGGTACCATGATGGGAGTCTTCGACATGACCCTCCAGGTACCATGATGGGAGTCCTCACCATGACCCTACAGGTACCATGATGGGATTCCTCACCATGACTCTACAGGTACCATGATGGGAGTCCTCACCATGACCTTACAGGTACCATGATGGGAGTCCTCACCATGACCCTCCAGGAACCATGATCGGAGTCCTCACCATGGCCCTCCAGGTACCATGATCGGAGTCCTCACCATGGCCCTCAAGGTACCATGATGGGAGTCCTCACGATGACCCTACAGGTACCATGATGGGAGTCCTCACCATGGCCCTCCAGGTACCATGATCGGAGTCGTCACCATGGCCCTCCAGGTACCATGATCGGAGTCCTCACCATGGCCCTCAAGGTACCATGATCGGAGTCCTCACCATGGCCCTCAAGGTACCTTGATGGGAGTCCTCACCATGGCCCTCCAGGTACCATGATGGGTGTCCTCACCATGGTCCTCCAGGTACCATGATGGGAGTCCTCACCATGGCCCTCCAGGTACCATGATCGGAGTCCTCACCATGGCCCTCCAGGTACCATGATCGGAGTCCTCACCATGGCCCTCCAGGTACCATGATGGGAGTCCTCACCATGGCCCTCCAGGTACCACGATGGGAGTCCTCACCATGGCCCTCCAGGTACCATGATGGGAGTCCTCACCATGGCCCTCCAGGTACAATGATCGGAGTCCTCACCATGACCCTACAGGTACCATGATGGGAGTCCTCACCATGGCCCTCCAGGTACCATGATCGGAGTCGTCACCATCGCCCTCCAGGTACCATGATGAGAGTCCTCACCATGACCCTACAGGTACCATGATGGGAGCCCTCACCATGGCCCTCCAGGTACAATGATCGGAGTCCTCACCATGGTCCTCCAGGTACCATGATCGGAGTCCTCACCATGGCCCTCCAGGTACCATGATGGGAGTCCTCACCATGGCCCTCCAGGTACCACGATGGGAGTCCTCACCATGGCCCTCCAGGTACCATGATGGGAGTCCTCACCATGGCCCTACAGGTACCATGATCGGAGTCCTCACCATGGCCCTCAAGGTACCATAATCGGAGTCCTCACCATGGCCCTCCAGGTACCATGATGGGAGCCCTCACCATGGCCCTCCAGGTACCATGATGAGAGTCCTCACCATGACCCTACAGGTACCATGATGGGAGCCCTCACCATGGCCCTCCAGGTACAATGATCGGAGTCCTCACCATGGCCCTCCAGGTACCATGATGGGAGCCCTCACCATAGCCCTCCAGGTACCATGATGAGAGTCCTAACCATGACCCTACAGGTACCATGATGGGAGTGCCAGCAGTAGGTGTTGGGGACCAAGAGTGCCATCAGTAGGTATTGGGGACCAGGAGTGCCATCAGTAGGTGTTGGGGACCAGGAGTGCCAGCAGTAGGTGTTGGGATCCAAGAGTGCCAGCAGTAGGTGTTGGGGACCAGGAGTGCCAGCAGTAGGTGTTGGGGTCCAAGAGTGCCAGCCGTATGTGTTGGGGACCAGGAGTGCCAGCAGTAGGTGTTGGGGACCAGGAGTGCCAGCAGTAGGTGTTGGGGACCAGGAGTGCCAGCAGTAGGTGTTGGGGACCAGGAGTGCCAGCAGTAGGTGTTGGGGACCAAGAGTGCCAGCAGTAGGTGTTGGGGACCAGGAGTGCCAGCAGTAGGTGTTGGGGACCAGGAGTGCCAGCAGTAGGTGTTGGGGTCCAAGAGTGCCAGCAGTAGGTGTTGGGGACCAAGAGTGCCAGCAGTAGGTGTTGGGGACCAGGAGTGCCAGCAGTAGGTGTTGGGGACCAGGAGTGCCAGCAGTAGGTGTTGGGGACCAAGAGTGCCAGCAGTAGGTGTTGGGGACCAGGAGTGCCAGCAGTAGGTGTTGGGGACCAGGAGTGCCAGCAGTAGGTGTTGGGGACCAGGAGTGCCAGCAGTAGGTGTTGGGAACCAGGAGTGCCAGCAGTAGGTGTTGGGGATCAGGAGTGCCAGCAGTAAGTGTTGGGGACCAGGAGTGCCAACAGAAGGTGTTGGGAACCAGGAGTGCCTGCAGTAGGTGTTGGGGACCAGGAGTGCCAGCAGGTGTTGGGAACCAGGAGTGCCAACAGAAGGTGTTGGGAACAAGGAGTGCCTGCAGTAGGTGTTGGGGACCAGGAGTGCCAACAGAAGGTGTTGGGAACAAGGAGTGCCAGCAGTAGGTGTTGGGGACCAGGAGTGCCAGCAGTAGGTGTTGGGAACCAGGAGTGCCAGCAGTAGGTGTTGGGAACAAGGAGTTCCAGCAGTAGGTGTTGGGGACCAGGAGTGCCAGCAGTAGGTGTTGGGGATCAGGAGTGCCAGCAGTAAGTGTTGGGGACCAGGAGTGCCAGCAGTAGGTGTTGGGAACCAGGAGTGCCTGCAGTAGGTGTTGGGGACCAGGAGTGCCAGCAGTAGGTGTTGGGGACCAGGAGTGCCAGCAGTAGGTGTTAGGGACCAAGAGTGCCAGCAGTAGGTGTTGGGGACCAGGAGTGCCAACAGTAGGTGTTGGGGACCAGGAGTGCCAGCAGTAGGTGTTGGGGACCAGGAGTGCCAGCAGTAGATGTTGGGGACCATGAGTGCCAGCAGTAGATGTTGGGGACCAGGAGTGCCAGCAGTAGGTGTTAGGGACCAAGAGTGCCAGCAGTAGGTGTTGGGGACCAGGAGTGCCAGCAGTAGGTGTTGGGGACCAAGAGGGCCAGCAGTAGGTGTTGGGGACCAGGAGTGCCAGCAGTAGATGTTGGGGACCATGAGTGCCAGCAGTAGGTGTTGGGGACCAGGAGTGCCAGCAGTAAGTGTTGGGGACCAAGAGTGCCAGCAGTAGGTGTTGGGGACCAGGAGTGCCAGCAGTAGGTGTTGGGGACCAGGAGTGCCAGCAGTAGGTGTTGGGGACCAAGAGTGCCAGCAGTAGGTGTTGGGGACCAGGAGTGCCAGCAGTAGGTGTTGGGGACCAAGAGTGCCTGCAGTAGGTGTTGGGGACCAGGAGTGCCAGCAGTAAGTGTTGGGGACCAAGAGTGCCAGCAGTAGGTGTTGGGGACAAGGAGTGCCAGCAGTAGGTGTTGGGGACCAGGAGTGCCAGCAGCAGGTGTTGGGGTCCAGGAATGCCGTCGGTAGGTGTTGGGGACCAGGAGTGCCAGCAGTAGGTGTTGGGGACCAGGAGTTCCATCAGTAGGGTTTGGGGACCAAGAGTGCCAGCAGTAGGTGTTGGTGACCAGGAGTGCCTGCAGTAGGTGTTGGGGACCAGGAGTGCCAGCAGTAGGTGTTGGGGACCACGAGGGCCAGCAGTAGGTGTTGGGGACCAGGAGTGCCAGCAGTAGGTGTTGGGGACCAGGAGAGCCAGCAGTAGGTGTTGGGGACCACGAGGGCAGCAGTAGGTGTTGGGGACCAGGAGTGCCAGCAGTAGGTGTTGGGGACCAGGAGGGCCAGCAGTAGGTGTTGGGGACCACGAGGGCCAGCAGTAGGTGTTGGGGACCAGGAGTGCCAGCAGTAGGTGTTGGGGACCAATAGTGCCTGCAGTAGGTGTTGGGGACCAGGAGTGCCAGCAGTAGGTGTTGGGGACCACGAGGGCCAGCAGTAGGTGTTGGGGACCAGGAGTGCCATCAGTAGGTGTTGGGGACCAGGAGTGCCTGCAGTAGGTGTTGGGGACCAGGAGTGCCAGCAGTAGGTGTTGGGGACCAAGAGTGCCTGTAGTAGGTGTTGGGGACCAAGAGTGCCAGCAGTAGGTGTTGGAGACCAGGAGTGCCAGCAGTAGGTGTTGGGGACCAGGAGTGCCTGCAGTAGGTGTTGGGGACCATGAGTGCCTGCAGTAGGTGCTGGGGACCAAGAGTGCCAGCAGTAGGTGTTGGAGACCAGGAGTGCCAGCAGTAGGTGTTGGGGACCAGGAGTGCCAGCAGTAGGTGTTGGGGACCAGGAGTGCCTGCAGTAGGTGTTGGGGACCAGGAGTGCCAGCAGTAGGTGTTGGGGACCAAGAGTGTCTGCAGTAGGTGTTAGGGACCAGGAGTGCCTGCAGTAGGTGTTGGGGACCAGGAGTGCCAGCAGTAGGTGTTGGGGACCAACAGGGCCAGCAGTAGGTGTTGGCGACCAGGAGTGCCAGCAGTAGGTGTTGGGGGGACCAGGAGTGCCAGCAGTAGGTGTTGGGGACCAGGAGTGCCAGCAGTAGGTGTTGGGGACCAAGAGTATCAGCAGTAGGTGTTGGGGTCCAGGAGTGCCTGCAGTAGGTGTTGGGGACCAAGAGTGCCAGCAGTAGGTGTTGGGGACCAAGAGTGCCAGCAGTAGGTGTTGGGGGGGACCAGGAGTGCCAGCAGTAGGTGTTGGGGACCAGGAGTGCCAGCAGTAGGTGTTGGGGACCAGGAGTGCCAGCAGTAGGTGTTGGGGACCAGGAGTGCCAGCAGTAGGTGTTGGGGTCCAGGAGTGCCAGCAGTAGGTGTTGGGGACCAGGAGTGCTAGCAGTAGGTGTTGGGGTCCAGGAATGCCATCAGTAGGTGTTGGGGTCCAGGAATGCCACCAGTAGGTGTTGGGGCCTAGGAGTGCCAGCAGTAGGTGTTGGGGGACCAGGAGTGCCAGCAGTAGGTGTTGGGGACGAGGAGTGCCAGCAGTAGGTGTTAGGGGACCAGGAGTGCCAGCAGTAGGTGTTGGGGCCTAGGAGTGCCAGCAATAGGTGTTGGGGGACCAGGAGTGCCAGCAGTAGGTGTTGGGGACCAGGAGTGCCTGCAGTAGGTGTTGGGGACCAGGAGTGTCAGCAGTAGGTGTTGGGGTCCAGGAGTGCCTGCAGTAGGTGTTGGGGACCAGGAGTGCCAGCAGTAGGTGTTGGAGACCAAGAGTGCCATCAGTAGGTGTTGGGGACCAGGAGTGCCATCAGTAGGTGTTGGGGACCAAGAGTGTCAGCAGTAGGTGTTGGGGACCAGGAGTGCCTGCAGTAGGTGTTGGGGACCTGGAGTGCCATCAGTAGGTGTTGGGGACCAGGAGTACCAGCGGTAGGTGTTGGGGGGACCAGGAGTGCCAGCAGTAGGTGTTGGGGGACCAGGAGTGCCAGCAGTAGGTGTTGGGGCCTAGGAGTGCCAGCAGTAGGTGCTGGGGTCCAGGAATGCCATCAGTAGGTGTTGGGGACCAAGAGTGCCAGCAGTAGGTGTTGGGGACCATGAGTGCCAGCAGTAGGTGTTGGGGACCAAGAGTGCCAGCAGTAGGTGTTGGGGTCCAGGAGTGCCTGCAGTAGGTGTTGGGGACCAAGAGTGCCAGCAGTAGGTGTTGGGGACAAGGAGTGCCAGCAGTAGGTGTTTGGGACCAGGAGTGCCAGCAGTAGGTGTTGGGGACCAGGAGTGCCAGCAGTAGGTGTTGGGGACCAGGAGTGCCAGCAGTAGGTGTTGGGGACCAAGAGTGCCAGCAGTAGGTGTTGGGGTCCAGGAGTGCCTGCAGTAGGTGTTGGGGACCAAGAGTGCCAGCAGTAGGTGTTGGGGACCAGGAGTTCCAGCAGTAGGTGTTGGGGACCAGGAGTGCCAGCAGTAGGTGTTGGGGTCCAGGAATGCCAGCAGTAGGTGTTGGGGACCAAGAGTGCCAGCAGTATGTGTTGGGGTCCAGGAATGCCACCAGTAGGTGTTGGGTGACCAGGAGTGCCAGCAGTAGGTGTTGGGGACCAGGAGTGCCAGCAGTAAGTGTTGGGGACCAAAAGTGCCAGCAGTAGGTGTTGGGGGACCAGGAGTGCCAGCAGTAGGTGTTGGGGACCAGGAGTGCCAGCAGTAGGTGTTGGGGTCCAGGAATGCCAGCAGTAGGTGTTGGGGACCAGGAGTGCCAGCAGTAGGTGTTGGGGACCAGGAGTGCCAGCAGTAGGTGTTAGGGACCAGGAGTGCCAGCAGTAGGTGTTGGGGACCAGGAGTGCCAGCAGTAGGTGTTGGGGACCAGGAGTGTCAGCTGTAGGTGTTGGGGCTCAGAAATGCCAGCAGTAGGTGTTGGGGACCAGGAGTGCCAGCAGTAGGTGTTGGGGTCCAGGAATGCCAGCAGTAGGTGTTGGGGACCAGGAGTGCCAGCAGTAGGTGTTGGGGACCAGGAGTGCCAGCAGTAGGTGTTGGGGACCAGGAGTGCCAGCAGTAGGTGTTGGGGACCAGGAGTGCCAGCAGTAGGTGTTGGGGACCAGGAGTGCCAGCAGAAGGTGTTGGGGACCAGGAGTGCCAGTAGCAGGTGATGGGGTCCAGGAATGCCATCAGTAGGTGTTGGGGACCAGGAGTGCCAGCAGTAGGTGTTGGGGACCAGGAGTGCCAGCAGTAGGTGTTGGGGTCCAGGAATGCCGTCAGTAGGTGTTAGGGACCAGGAGTGCCAGCAGTAGGTGTTGGGGATCAGGAGTGCCAGCAGCAGGTGTTGGGGACCAGGAGTGCCAGCAGTAGGTGTTGGGGACCAGGAGTGCCAGCAGTAGGTGTTGGGGACCAGGAGTGCCAGCAGTAGGTGTTGGGGTCCAGGAATGCCATCAGTAGGTGTTGGGGACCAGGAGTGCC
>NC_091190.1:30002665-30032665 GCF_040958095.1 Procambarus clarkii | reverse complement strand
CATATTGGTGCATTCGGATGATAAAAACTAACTACTGTAGTTTAATTGATCAACAGACTGTATATCATATGCAGACTGTATGTGGATCTGCGGGCCACTCCAAACAACAGCCTGGTGGACCAAGCTCCACCAGGGCTAAAGCACAAAGTGATATAGATGTGATAGAGAAACTAGGTCAAATGGAGGAGTAGGTCTGTATATTAAACAGCACCTGACGTGCACAGAGCTACTAAACTCAATGTGGTGGTAGAGTGGTGGGGGGGGGGGGGGAAACATTGCAGAAAAAAACAAAAATACAATTTGGTCAACAAAACAGCATTGTTTAAAATAGAAGACAAGGGTTGACATTTTGGGGGTAAGGTAGGTTACATTGAGTTAATTAGTAAGTACTTAGTTTTTATCTTAAACTGGTTGGGAGAGGTACAGTGTTGCTGTGCTGGTGAAAGAACACCTAAAGGTAAATTAAATAATGATTGCGAATCCACAAGAAGTTGACATAATAGCGCTAGAGATCTGCAATCAGGATGATAAACTTTCCTTAAAGAATTTGACAAACACTTGCTGATAGGACATGAAGTAAATGAAATGTATGTCAAGTTTTGTGAAATATATGATAAAAGCACAACAAAATTTGTACCAAAGGAGAGATGCAGAACTAGGAAAAGGGGTTTGTTCAACAGAAATTGCGAGAGGGCCTGAGACCCAAACACACACAAATGGAATCAATATATAGCAAGAGGCCAAACCCCCAAACATACAAGCGATGCAAAGATGCTAGAAACAGCAGCAGCATTAAGGAGAGGGACTTAAGGACCATAAATAAAGTGTGAAAATAAACTCGAGTAAATTTTTTTAACTACTCTCGACAGTGAAGAAAAACAAATATTCAGACGATTTGTGTTAGAATCATTAATCTTACACTTTCGGTCATATTCAACAACACAAATACATACACACACATTCCTGTTGCTGTAGCAAGTGAAGAATTACACACACAGATCACAATAACGTGATGCATCAAATGAACAAATCCACAAGGGCCGTGACGAGGATTCGAACCTGCGTCCGGGAGCATCCCAGACACTGCCTTAATCGACTGAGCTACGACAGGGTAAAAGGGTTGAAACCAAACTTCTACTGAACTTCCTGGATCCTTTTACCCTGTTGTAGCTCAGTCGATTTAGGCAGTGTCTGGGATGCTCCCGGACGCAGGTTCAAATCCTCAAATTTCACTTTTGACAATTGAGCACCTGCTACATCCAGATTCTAGGGAGGAAAGGAAGGACGATCTTACTGGATCCCATAGCCTCTCCGAGGCACAAACCAGGCTTTTACACAACCCCCCCCCCCCTGCACCCGAGCTTTTTAAAATAGTAAATGCCACTATTTTTGCAAAATTATTACGAGATCTATTATTCTATAGAATAATGCATATAAATGCATATATGCATATAAATACAAAAGTAAATGTAAATAATTTTACCTTGCACCTAGATCCACCAAGCCTGTATGGCGCGCGTTTCAGTACTTCGGAAATCTAGAACTATCTTGAATCTCTAATCTGCAATGAAACAATACATATTATTGCACTTACCAAAACATGGATGAATGTAGAAAATACAGAACTATTAGCTGAATATCAAATAAATGGATTTAATCTATTTCACACAGATAGATATATTAGATATTATATTATATTCCTTTCCTCCCTAGAATCTGGATGTAGCAGGTGCTCAATTGTCAAAAGTGAAAAATTTGGTTTATTTAACATACATGCCATAGACCGGCTTGGGAAAAAAAGTTCGTAAAACCCAGGGGCCATAGACCAGCTTGGGAAAAAAAAGCTAGGTTAGGCTAGGTAAAAGCTAGGTAAAAAAGAAAGGAGCTAGGTTAGACTATGTATGTTTAAATCTCTGATTTAAACAGAGCCAGTGTTCAGTCAAATAACTGAATTTATCAAATCTTATCCTTGTATAATATACAAGCTGATGTGAGATCCCTGTCTACAGGTGGACTGGAACTATTATCCAGTAGGCAGTCTACTGTATTTTATCAAACCGTTATTAGTATAATAGATCTCGTAATAATTTTGCAAAAATAATGGCATTTACTATTTTTAAAAGATTATTAGCAAATTTACAGAAATGGTGCATTCGGAAGACAAAACCAATTTTTCACTTTTGACAATTGAGCACCTGCTACATCCAGATTCTAGGGAGGAAAGGAAGGACGATCTTACTGGATCCCATAGCCTCTCCGAGGCACAAACCAGGCTTTTACACAACCCCCCCCCCTGCACCCGAGCTTTTTAAAATAGTAAATGCCACTATTTTTGCAAAATTATTACGAGATCTATTATTCTATAGAATAATGCATATAAATGCATATATGCATATAAATACAAAAGTAAATGTAAATAATTTTACCTTGCACCTAGATCCACCAAGCCTGTATGGCGCGCGTTTCAGTACTTCGGAAATCTAGAACTATCTTGAATCTCTAATCTGCAATGAAACAATACATATTATTGCACTTACCAAAACATGGATGAATGTAGAAAATACAGAACTATTAGCTGAATATCAAATAAATGGATTTAATCTATTTCACACAGATAGATATATTAGATATTATATTATATTCCTTTCCTCCCTAGAATCTGGATGTAGCAGGTGCTCAATTGTCAAAAGTGAAAAATTTGGTTTATTTAACATACACGCCATAGACCGGCTTGGGAAAAAAAGTTCGTAAAACCCTGGGGCCATAGACCAACTTGGGAAAAAAAAGCTAGGTTAGGCTAGGTAAAAGCTAGGTAAAAAAGAAAGGAGCTAGGTTAGACTATGTATGTTTAAATCTCTGATTTAAACAGAGCCAGTGTTCAGTCAAATAACTGAATTTATCAAATCTTATCCTTGTATAATATACAAGCTGATGTGAGATCCCTGTCTACAGGTGGACTGGAACTATTATCCAGTAGGCAGTCTACTGTATTTTATCAAACCGTTATTAGTATAATAGATCTCGTAATAATTTTGCAAAAATAATGGCATTTACTATTTTTAAAAGATTATTAGCAAATTTACAGAAATGGTGCATTCGGAAGACAAAACCAATTTTTCACTTTTGACAATTGAGCACCTGCTACATCCAGATTCTAGGGAGGAAAGGAAGGACGATCTTACTGGATCCCATAGCCTCTCCGAGGCACAAACCAGGCTTTTACACAACCCCCCCCCCCTGCACCCGAGCTTTTTAAAATAGTAAATGCCACTATTTTTGCAAAATTATTACGAGATCTATTATTCTATAGAATAATGCATATAAATGCATATATGCATATAAATACAAAAGTACATGTAAATAATTTTACCTTGCACCTAGATCCACCAAGCCTGTATGGCGCGCGTTTCAGTACTTCGGAAATCTAGAACTATCTTGAATCTCTAATCTGCAATGAAACAATACATATTATTGCACTTACCAAAACATGGATGAATGTAGAAAATACAGAACTATTAGCTGAATATCAAATAAATGGATTTAATCTATTTCACACAGATAGATATATTAGATATTATATTATATTCCTTTCCTCCCTAGAATCTGGATGTAGCAGGTGCTCAATTGTCAAAAGTGAAAAATTTGGTTTATTTAACATACACGCCATAGACCGGCTTGGGAAAAAAAGTTTGTAAAACCCAGGGGCCATAGACCAGCTTGGGAAAAAAAAGCTAGGTTAGGCTAGGTAAAAGCTAGGTAAAAAAGAAAGGAGCTAGGTTAGACTATGTATGTTTAAATCTCTGATTTAAACAGAGCCAGTGTTCAGTCAAATAACTGAATTTATCAAATCTTATCCTTGTATAATATACAAGCTGATGTGAGATCCCTGTCTACAGGTGGACTGGAACTTCTATCAACTAATCCATACATCAAACCTGTCCCTTACAGCCCACAATCTATCATTAGGAAAACCATGTGAGAAATCTTTAAGGAATTCTGATAAAGAAAGAGATCTAGGAGTGGTTCTAAATAGAAAACTATCACCTGAGGACCACATAAAGAACATTGTGTGAGGAGCCTATGCCATGCATTCCAACTTCAACAGCATGTTGTGGCGTGCCGATATTGTGTGCCATCACATGTAAACCAATCAAGCCCACAAATACGTCAACATGGACCAGCATTACACCGTCTAACATACTCTGTCAGATGTAACAACTAAATTTGTGAATTCAAGACCTAATCTATTGCATAACACAGTGTTAGTACGAGAAAAACATTACTTACATTCGAAGCCGTGTTTTAAAATGGCGCGGACCTTGGTCTACTGACGCTCCACACTGTGTGTTCGTTTGCGTATGATGAACGTGTGACAATTTACTACAACAATTATTTAATTATTCTTATTCTTTATTTTACTATTTTTAGGGTACATGAAATTTCCAAATTATTTGCACACAATAATATAATTGCATTGTCATAACCTTTATATATTACGGAAAATACGATGACATGAACGAAGTCAAAGTGAAGTTGAAGTCAAAGTCATTCGCCGAACGTATTAGTCATTTTTTTTCTCCCAAACGATAGGGGATAACAAATCCACATAGCATATAAGTGTAGAGTAAAGTCAATTTTATTCAGGAAAGTACATACATAGTTGATTTACAAACATAATGTTGGATTTATAGATAGAGCTAGTGCATACAATACCTAAAGCCAATATAGTAGGCATATAGCATTTCAGGCAACCGGGCAGTATATATGGACCCCTTACTCAAATCTCTGAATATGTTAGATATTAAGTCCCTGCACATACTCTCATGTGTATTTTATATATATATAAAACGCTGCACTGTAATGTCAATCCTGACCCTAAAAGCTTCCTAGAAGGTTGTAACAGATCCCATGAGCACCACACCAGAAACAAATACCTGTAGGTGTGTACTGGTGCCTTATAGTGTGTACTCGTACCTTATGGTGGTATCAATGCGTTGGCAATAAAATTCTCTACAAGATCATATGCATAAAATGTCACCGAAGCATTTGGTATCCCACCACGAAGTAAATAAACACGAAGATGACTCGCCGTGACACCCAAACAGGAAGTAAATGTTCATACTCTTTCGTTTGTTGCCAGCCTCACAATCATCCTACAGCGCTCATTTTGATATCACTGAACTCACAATAAAATTCCCCACCCAGACATATGCCTATCAATATCTAATTATGGTATCGGGTGACCCGCACGAGTGTGGGAACTGGGCGAAGCATTAGCCGTGATTTCAGCAGGGACGACACTGGTGTGATGCAGGGCTTTGAATGTTTATGCTGATTTCACTGTCCTGACATTATTTCTGGAGCTACGTATTTCATTTTTATAGCAATGTGTTCGCAATAGAAAGTTCTATAAGAACATGGGTAGAGTTGGCCAACACAGCGTCAAATAAATTTGCGGCGAATAAAATCTTACGCGTGTTTGTACCCGTGAGCGTCAAAAGTTTTTACTTTGCTCATGTTTTTCAAGTTTATACTTGTTTCACACCGTTTTTTTTTTGTATAGTGTTCGGAATAAAATTCCCTACACAGACATATGCATATCAAATACAATTCCTTGGAATTCACAGCTGTAGAGATGACGGAAAACACACAACCGGAACCCGCTCTGGACACTCCAACTCACACCCGCAACACCCACAAAAAAAGTTTCTCTTGTTTCATGTATACTTACTTTAGTTTTCGTGCTACAGTTCTCATTTAGGTATCAAAATATTCCTAAGAAAATAGACTACAATACTGAAACAATCTAAGACAATTATGTGTACTTACCAAAGCAAAGACGATTGTAGTAAAATAAGTTGAGCATTTTATCTCCACTCCACCTCCTTCAGGTACTGATTCCTGAAGTTGCTCAACAGATGTTCCTAGGTGGAGTGAAGCTGATGTAGGTGGTTATTTCTTGTCCACCCAATACACCCTTTTCCTGTGATAAGTGGTGTAATTACAAGGTATGACGCAAAGTGGAACATCGCATGTCTTGCACGCTATACCAGTTTCCTTCCTGATACCCGACTTTGAACACACTTCACACCTGCGACGTTTGGGGATTTTTACCAGCTCATGTTTCAATTTATAGTTCAGGCGAGTCTCTGCTATAACAACACATCGCTGTTGTCTCTGGGTTGGCAATAAACTACTGTCTGAATCGTCGCTCTCACTATTGTTTTCAAACACTAATGTGGAATATGAATTATCTTCATCAGATTCAGCTTCAGCACTAGGTGTAGACGTGAAGAGAGGGCGCCTCACACCCGACGGGCCAGGTGTTGACGGGTCAGCAGCAGGATACACAGGACCAGTGTCATGACTTATGTCTGGAGCATGAACTAGATGTGGAGATGGTGTAGTTGTTGCAGGCCACTCTGCCTTGTCAAATTTCAATAAAGACCAAATAGCAACTTCATGGAACTAGAGCAGAGTTAGTTTCCTTCGATCATCTGTGTTGGCCTTGTACAATGCATGTACAATGCATTGAGTAAAGACCAAATAGCAACTTCATGGAACTAGAGCAGAGTTAGTTTCCTTCGATCATCTGTGTTGGCCTTGTACAATGCAACCACAAGTTGACATTGAATGTGAATTAACAATGAGACAAGTAAGATTTATACTAATACATTTATACTAACTCTGTTGAGCGTTGACCATTTATACATCAAATCTGTTGATGTGAGCACTTTAGTTTAGTCTGCCGTTTAAAGAAAAAAAGAGCATATCAATGGTATATCACAGAAAACGAATTTATCATAAACTCATGTATTTGTCTTATCATATTGAACTGCATTCAAATTTTTAATATATAACAATATGAATATACAAATTTCTGTAAATCCCCTACCTTGTTGGAATCTGTGGAAATGAATGAGCAAATGTGCTGGCTGAAGGCGCTGAAGGAAACCACATTGGTTTCATTTTGGATACAAATGTCCATGGAGATTCAAAATGGAAACTAATTATATAGTTGAACCTGCAGAGACGAGTTTAAGAATCTGTGTTGAGAGTGATGGACACAGCCTTCACAATTATACTTCAGAGAATGTAAACATCTAAGAGTCATTAGAAATATGTGTAGAATAATAAACCCTACATTGTTTGAGTTAGGGAAAACACCATTTGTGATATATAGATACTATAGCTGTTCCTAAAGATTCACCCTTTTTTGCACCAGCAAGATAACATATAAGATTTTAAGAGTTGACGAATGTTAATATTCTTGTTTGATAAACTGTGAACTTGAGACATAGTTAATAAGAACATATTAACACAACAAAATGTTTTCAGAATCTTTAACACCACTTTCCAGCAACTTATATAATTTATATAAATTATTTTAGAGAATAATACATAAATTATATATTTAAACATGATATAGTGTTTAGTGGAATGTATAAGGAGTCAAATTGTGTTAAAAAGAGCAATTTTTAGAAAATTTGGAAAAATACTTTTTTCTGTTCAAATTATAACTAAATGGATTTTAAAGGTTTCACTCAGCCAATATATATCATTCACAATTTATTAATGAATTTTACAAAAAAACACCATAAATTTTATATTTAAACATGTAAAAACTATTTGTTTTACATTTGGAAGAAAATAATTGTAGAAAAACAATTTATAATTAAACCTTTGTGGTTGGATTTTTTGAGTAAAAGTTTCTCAAAGGCTTTCCTGCACCATTCTCAATGCAAATCATTCCCACACCTATGGGAAGAGATAGGCGAACGTTGTGTAGATGATTTGTGTTTGCTGGGCAGTGCATCAGTAATATATCATGGTGTGCAGTAATGTATGGTGATCCAGGAAGGTGCATAGTGCCCCAGTAATATATTATGGTGCACAGTAGTGTATAGCGACCGAGGAAGGTGAACAGTGACTCACTTTTAAGTACCCCGCTCGGTGCGTGCTACTTAGTCGGTTAATCTCCAACTCATGGTAATACATTTTCTTCTTCGCAGAACTTCACTGCTTTTGTTGAGAAAAGCAGTGACTATATCTTGCTATGATAGGGGTAAGTATTTGGGTTGTCGGAAATTTCCAACATAATTCCGGAGGAGAGAAAACACAGGTCTCAGTTCATTGTTCAGTACTGACGTACACATCAGACCTGATGACTACTGAATTAGTCATCAGGTCCTTTAAGATCAAGGGGACTTCAAATTCTACAGTGTCGTCAGTGACTAGGGCCGCTGTGATTTGTAACTGGTTGAGTTACTAGACATTTGCTCACCACTGGAGACTCCATGAGTCATCTCAAATGACAATTTGTTTGCATTTATGCAGAATTAAAGTATTACCTGTTACGGTGCCCTCTCCTATTTCTTTCGTTTGCCGGCTTAAAGAGTCATATCAGCTCTCCCTACTGATTCTCTGAGGTTCAGGGAGTCTATTGACATATGTGGCGACCAGACCGGCTGCCAGTTAAGGGAAGAAAGTTATATTATAAGTTGTAAATAAAGGAAAATTGGCGCCCTGTTATAAAATGAAACAGTATCCCCTACGGCAGATATGACCTTTTGGAAGGGACATTGCCGATCGCGGATTGGCCGACGTAGGTCGCGGGCGACCAATCAGGGCCCGCCATGACGTCACCGAGTGCCCCGGGCGGCGCCAACGTGAGAGTTGTTCTGACCTTGGAAGCGACAGGACGCGCCTCGGTCTGCTCTCAAGGATTGGAGGCTCTGCAAGCCTTGTTCAGTGGATTGAGCTGGCCATCGCAGCCCATAATAGTTATTGGAGACCCTGCGCTTCTGGGAAGCAAAAGAGGAACCAAGTTCAGTGAGCAGAGAAGTGCCAAACTTGGAAAATAGTCGGCGACGACGCTGGGTGGCGCCACTGGCTGGACGTTGAGGTCTGGAAGGTGGGCGGGCAGGCCTAGCTGTGACTGGGGTCACATCCACTGAGAATCTTGGAAGGACGACACCGTGCCTAGGACAAGGAGCAACGCCTTGTGGGAGAGGCAAGTGTGGGGAAAAATAGTGATTAGCTCAGCGCCCATCGATGAACCAGGATTGGGGCAGCTGAATCTCAGGGATTGGAACGGCGACGACGCGAAGGCTTCACGACACCTGAGGACCTGTGGAACGTCCTGGATCGTCAAGGATCGACCCAAGGAAGCGTGGGAACCTCACACCATCGAGGGACAGGCGTCGTGAGCCAGGAGTGTAAGGTAGATAATTTTCCCTCCCATTACCCCTTGTATGAGTAGGCTAGTTAGGCCACAATATTTACTTGTGTATGTGGCAGCAAGACTTTATTACTTTAATAGTAGAATAGGCTGCAAAGCAGCTTGTGTCCAGGACTGTCAGAGAGGACAGTGTGTATGGATGGCAGGACAGTGAAGAAGAGGTGCCGACGTGGTGAAGAGGCCCTCCTGTGAGAGTGTGAGACTCCTGTCTTCCTGCCCAGTTGAAGGAGTGTTGGAGGTCGTGGAAGAAGAGGCTGACGATCTCCAGACTCATTATCCATATTCCATATTCATGTATTACTTGTGATTGTGTGTGTGTGTGTTCATGTAATTTGCATCAGTAAATCCACACATTTTATTACTGTGTTTGAGTGTGCCTCCATTTATGATATTTCTCTATGAGCATACATTTCTGGCTACAAACAATATATAATACACCCACTGAACTGCATTGCTGGGGTGCAGATATAATAACCCAGCTGGCGACCTTGCTAAGAGGAAGATAGAGAAGACAGGCGGGAAAGGAGTTCCTGCAACCTTTTTTTTGTCTGGCAGGCAAGGCTCAGGGAGGTTATGGTTATAAGGTAAGCCTGAGTCTTCCTTCACTCCCCCACGGGTCTAGGCCGGAACTGTTAACAGCAGTTTCCCCGTGTTTGACTGAAGGGCTTCCAGGGTGAATCAGTGGCACCCCCTTTTGTGGTGGAAGCAAAGACCTGCGGAGGTGGGCATTGTTGGTCCTATCTTGTGTGACCAAGGAGACTCCGGTGAATCCCGGGAGTCGGAGGGGCTGAGTATTTGGGCCTTTTGAGCCCCTAGCAGTTAAGTGTTAGCAGAGCCCCGGACCACCCACCCCCACGTGACATACCTAAGTATAAGTTTGCACTGTAGTGCAGTAGTCCTTTCCGGACGAATAGTTTAGGCTATTCTGTAGTGGTACTGTGTTTCTAACCTAGCTAAGTTTTATTTAATTTTAGAAAACAGGATGTGTTCATTCATTAAAATCAAGAATGACCGAGACGACAGTGAGACCGGTGGTTTGGTCGTTGTGACTTATTTAGGTTCCGGTCTGCAGGCTTGTCACTGAAGACTCGTTAACTCATCCTCAACTTTATATGAGGATATTGGAATTAGTCTCTGTGAATATAGTCAGCTGTATTTCTTCATTGAGTACAGACTGACGAGTTATGCCTGATATCTGATATGATTATGAGTTATTCTTGAGGCATAACAGAACACACATGTAACTGAAAAGTTGTTTTGAGGTTATTATGTTGTGAGAAACTTAAGGATGTTTAAGATAATTTGATCCATTATCATGGACCAATCTTTCTTAGAAGGTATTTGGTAACGGATCATCCCTACCAATTTGTTTCGCTACTGATAGTCCTCTGGTAAGTGTTCACTTACATGCTATTGCAAGGTTTCAATTTTGTTTGTGCTTAGGTGCTTCTTCAAAGACGTTTCTAAGGTTGCTTAAGGGCAGAAACGAGAAAGAAGTAGCAAGTAGCACCCAACAAAACAAATGCAACCCTGTAGGTGAATATTTCATTAAGTGGATTACTGAAATCCTGGCCAGAAAAACTTTGCGTGGTTTCGGTCTTCTCCTTTGAAGATTTGCCCTAAGGCGTTTCAGTTGGCTGACCTTGTGCATCATCTTGTACTGGACTATTGTCCTTGTGGGGATTTGCAGGTGTGGGAAGCTTCTTTGTGACTTTACTTTCCCGCTAAATTCCTAGTGTGCTAGATTTTCTAGCTTAGCTTCTAATTTTATTTGCTAAGAGGACTGAATGTGGTCAATTATTACAGTCAAGAATAGTTCTGGGACTGCATTGGGGTCAGGTTATCTTCAGGTTATCTTGAGATGATTTCGGGGCTTTAGTGTCCCTGCGGCCCGGTCCTCGACCAGGCCTCCACCCCCCAGGAAGCAGCCCGTGACATCTGATTAACTCCCAGGTACCTATTTACTGCCAGGTAACAGGGGCATTCAGGGTGAAAGAAACTTTGCCCATTTGTTTCTGCCTCGTGCGGGAATCGAACCCGCGCCACAGAATTACGAGTCCTGCGCGCTATCCACCAGGCTACGAGGCCCCCGAGGGTCAGTGGCATGGTCGCTATGACTTGCAACAGTTTAGGCTGATGGCCACTGATTATCAACTGAGACCCATAGAAACATCTTGGCTAATAGTAATTGTACCAAACTCAATCTTTGGTTCATAGAGACGTAGTGGACTTCGTGTGGGCATAGTGAGCCTCGTGGAGGCATAGTGTGCTCGTGAAGGTGGAGTGTCAGCTGTATTGTCCTTTATGCTTGGTTGTTGGAGATTTATATTCATCTGACAAATTTGATTTAGTAGTGATCGTCAGCGGGCATAGGATTCTGTAAGTTTAAGACTGTACCGGTGAGTAGATGGCCTCCTGCTGACCTTGACAGGATCATGCCCTGTTGTTTGGTGTGTCCAGTAATAAACTGGTAGTAATAGTCTGCCCCTACAAGTAGACCTACATTGGTGAGGCGGTCAGACGTTATCTTGTTGTCAGCCAATTTGACTTTTTTCCTGTAGGAATGTGGCTGTTTTCCCTAGACCTTAACATTTAGATCAAAGGGGATTTGATCGACCACGTTGACTTGTACAGGTCGGGCATAACCGCCTAGGCGTACTAGTGGCTGGACTACTGTGTAGTCTTAGGGCCCACGGTTTACCATGAACCCAGAAAGATTTAATTTTGCCTGTGTTACAGGTTTTAGTTTAAGTGCCTCTGCCACTTTCTGTGTGATAAAGGTCTTCTGGGACCCTTGATGAAATAGGCCACGAGTGGCGATCTTGGTTCCTTTGTTCTTGACTAGGAGTTGTGCAGTGGGCAATGTTGCATTAACTTAAGATGTTAGTGATTGTACATTGTAGTTTTCTCGCACCTTGCAGCACTGTACTTGGGTGAAATTTCTATCTTTCACCCTGGGGTTTGAATATTTTGATTTAGTATACTAGCACAGTGCAGCATGATGCTGACCCCTTTTACACCTATTGCTTGTGTTTAGTGGGGTCTCACAGTTGTTAGCATTATGCGATTTGAGACATCTAGTGCATCTGTGTAACTGCTTGAGTCGTCTGACTCGGGTGTCTCTATTAGGATAACTTGTGCAGTGATATAGTGAATGTTCTTGATGGCAAAACAGACATAACCCCAAGCCTACAGCATGTTTAAGGGTCACCAGTTTAGATGAAACAGTAACTACAGGTTTTTGAGGGATTTGCTGCTTGAGTGTCCTTACTGGCTTGTTTCTTCCACTTTGGTGTGGAAGTGTTTGGTTGGTGTTTCTTGGGAGTATTTATGGTACTCTTAGGTCGTACTGATAAATCAGTGTTTGACCTGTTAGTGTTAGATTGAATACTATTACCCATATTACCTATTGACTGTGTCACTTTAGGAGGTTCAGTTAAAGAATTTGAAGTGTTAGTTAGTTAGTTTAGTTCATTTATTATGCACCCCATACCCATCTTGTGGGCGGTAGTGGAAAGGGTTACAGAGGCACATAATGGGCTCAGGGACTGAACCCCACAATTCATTTAGCTAAGCAAGTTACAATCTTGATGAGCTAGTTACAAAATTCAATATAAGTCATCACATCAACAATGGGTTCGAGATCGACCTCAAGTACAGGTTCTAAATTAAGCAACTGACATATGTGGAGAGCTAGTGTCAAAATTTATATGTTTGTCCTGCACACCGCCCCCCATCCAGTGGGCAGCGGTGGATAGGTTACAATCACTTAGTTACTACCTACAGTTAGCAAACTGGGGATATTTGGCTAAAATTTCTGGTAGCAGATCATTTTGAATGAAATATTGACACATCGCTAGAACATTGGTTATAGAATTGTCTCTAAATTCACGTATCTTTTCGCACTCCATCACATAGTGACGGAGGGTGTGCGAATAATTTTGTTGACACAGTTTACATTTGGTCAGGTCTACATCAGCAGATAATGAGAATTCCCAGAGATACTTGTAACCGAGTCTAAGCCGAGCAGTAGTAACATCTAGAAGTCTGCTGATTTTATTGGATGATCCATAGATGTGTGGCTCCTCTTGCATGATAGTATGATGATAGATGGAATTACTGGTGTCAATTTCACTCTGCCTCAGATCTACAAGATCTTGTTGAAGTTCTCGGTGTACTGCTGCTCTCAGATTGCTCATTGACAATCCAAGGTTACACTCAACGGCTCCTTTAAAGGCAGATTCTTTGGCTAACTTATCAGCTCTATCATGCATTCGGAGGCCAACATGAGATGGAGACCACATGAAATGGACTCTGTTACCATCCTTAATAATTTTGTTGTATTTGTGTCTAGCTTCGGACACGAGCATGTTACAGTTATGTCTTAAAGAGTTGAGAGCATTTAAGGATGATAAGGAGTCACTTATAATTAATGTATCAAGTTTTGAGACTTGTACACATTTCAGTGCAAGGATCAAGGCAAATAGTTCAGTCTGAAGGGTAGAGGCCCAGTTGTTTATACGGACTCCCCACTCAAAGTATAGGCCATCGCCCATTGTCAGGACAACTGCACTTCCAGCTGCACCCGTGGTGCGGTGTAGGGAACCATCAGTGTATATAATTTGAGAGAGAGAATGCTCTGTGGACAGAGCATCAATATGGCTTAAGGCGTTGAGCTTTGCCTCAAGACGAAGCTTGGGCTGATCTCTAATTTGCTTCTTGGGTGGAAAGGGAGGGATTAAAACTGGAAAGGGTGTAACCTCCCACGGTGCAGGAAAGTGCCATTGTTGTTTCTCTTGGTACAAATCATGAACCCCACACATTCTGAGTTGAGTTCCAGTTTTTGTTATCCATTTGGAACAATGCTGATCTTCAATAAAGAAATTCTGGAGGGCTTCTGTGCAAGGATTAGGATGAGTTAACCTAAGCATTTTTATACCAATTTGACAGTTAATTTCAGTAACACGATCAACAACGCTCAGAATATTAAGTTCCTTTCTCATATTAAGTATCTTTGTGGTACGAGGGCACCCAAGGATTATCCTCAAGGCTTCGTTCTGCTCGGGCTTCGGCTTCTGTGGGAGGTAGTCCACCAGGTTATGTTGCCGACCTGCTATAGAGAAAGAGTTTTGGCAGCTGCTCATGATGATCCTATGGGGGGACATCAAGGTATTAATATTACGTATCACAAAATTTTAAAAGTATTTTTTCTGGCCCAAGCTGAAAAGCGATTTGAAGTGGGTGTGCTGTTTTTGGAAGTTCAGTGTAGGCTGTAGGTGCTTGGTCTGCTTGTCTTTTCTTTACGACTGAACGCAAACTTTCAGTGATATCCTGCATTGTCAGGATGGTGTTATTTTGATATGAGTATAACTCGTCTAGCACCTTGCTAGACAATTTTCTTTGGATAACAATTCATCCAAAGGAGTGGATTGATCCACTTCACTGCTGAATGATCTTAGCAGTAGTCCTTTTAGTCTACTATTTTATAGTCCCCTCGAGTTTTAGACTAAAGGTTTTTAAGGAGTCAATTGTTTGATCTGGCTGGGTTAAGTCCAGTAACTGGTGCACGAGATATATGATAGTCTTTTCTTTGTCAGCATTTTTACTAGCGAGCAGAATTGCTTGATTAGTGCTAGCATTGTCAGCATTACCTCTAGGAGTCTGGGTTAAGTGATTAGGATTACCAATATTTTGGTTTAAAGTTTCTGTTGCGACTTCAGCCTTCAATTCTGCTTCAGCTTCCGTTTCAGCGTCAGTTACTCCCGTATGTTCACCTTCGAGGCATAATAGTTCAGTAGCCTCATGTATCGAGTTCTCAGAATCCATAGTAAGTATGGATAAGTTTTCTGAAAACTGTTCTGTTTCGGTTAGTGTAACATTGGGTGAAGCTGTATTGGATGAGGTTGCAAACTCTGTAATTGAGTCAGTGAAAGGATCTAATCCTAATAGAGTTTCAGCCTCATTCTGATCCAGATCATCCATTTCATCTGATGAGCTTGGTACTTGCCTTGATGTGAGTATGCTGTTAAGGGGATCCTGCCCTGCATAAATATCCTCTGGTGTAAGCACCTTGTTATAGTGATCTAACCTGGCCTGAATTTTGTTTTCATAGTTGGCTAGGTCAGATTTGATTTGATCTATTTCAACAGGGTCAGTGTTACTGACAGTGAGTGCACCTATGTATGACCCAATCATTTCTTTTATTTGTTCGAATTTTTGGCTAGCCACCTTTGTGGAGATTTCTAGCATCATGATATAAACTTCTGACAAGCTGTCACATTTATTGAGTAGCCGTGTCAGATGACTTTTAAGGCCTCTCAAGATTCTTTCTACCTTATCTGGTATAGCGATGTTGCCTATGGGTTCGAACCTTGTAGGGATTATATGGCTATTACTGATATAACTGAGGTATCTGCTCATATACATGGAGCAAGTACTGTTGATGATAGAGTAATAATAAATTTTCTACATTAGGCTATATTAATCCAACCTCACATAGAGGTAGGATTAATATGTGGCATATGTGTTACAGATCAATTATATACAAGATTTGAGTAGTACTTTAGTATCACTACAGGTAGTTCCGCGGGTTAGTCCTTCATTTTCGCCTTCGGATTGGTAGTGGTACTTTGTAGCACTCGAAGATGAACACAGTAAATTAAATAATAATTTGTGTAATTAATGATTCATACCCTAATTTCGGGTCTGCACAAATTTAAATGTTAGCTAGGCTGTACATCCTTTAGTACAGAGCTAGCTGAATAATAATCCTACCCTAAATGAGTTAACACATACAAAATAAATTAGAATAGTTTGAGCATTCTTTAGTTCAACTCTAGGCTAAGATGTCCTACCCATATAAAGGGTTGGCGTAATTATAATATGCAAAAATTTACTGAAATGGAATAGTGCAATTTTTTATTTAGATATGGTTTATAAGAAATGTACAGTTATTGTTAAATATATACACAAGTTTTATTTGGCCTTCCTATGATATTTTATAGTATTAATTAATGGACATTGGTCAAGTTAGGCTAGGTTTGTGGCGGTCTATTTTCTGCCATAATTTAATTATGAATAGCCAAATTTCTGGCTACTCTTAATTTTAATAATTTTGTTTTAGACCAGTATGTTAAATTTGGTAAATTAATTGCACTGATTCTTTTAATTGATCCTAATCAGGATCCAGGTAAGAAGGACCATAAAATTTATGTATGGGTCTCGTGCCGGTTCTGTGTTATCTTGGATCGAAGGACCATAAAAAAATTTATGGTCTGTGAACCAGTGATTTAAATTTGTTGACCTGGTCCATCTGGTTCGAAGTCAACCGGCTTACTAGCCATAATGTATATATATTTTTCTTAAGCTAGAGAGAAACATTTAACATTTAAACACAAATAAAATATTATACCTTTCTCTTTACTGAACAATATTATATTTTACTTATTTGCTAACCCGTTTTAGAGTCGTATACTCAACTTGTCAAGTGTTGAACTATTTAGCAGCCTAGCAATCATTTAAACATTGTGCAGATCCTGAATAGGGTAGAATCATTACCAACACGAGTTGTGTTGTACACCTATATCTCATTTATTTGTATTATTTTATCATATACTATATTTTAACTATAACCATTTCACCAAATTAGGGTATGAATCATTAATTACACAAAGAGAGCAAAAGACCATCAGTGAAATAGAAAGAAATCCGAAATATTTTTTCTCCTATGCAAAATCAAGATCAAAAACCACATCTAGTATCGGGCCCTTGCGAAAGGGAGATGGAGCTTTCACCGATGGCAACAAAGAAATGAGCGAGCTACTGAGGACGCAGTACGACTCTGTTTTCAGCGAGCCATTAAACACACTAAAGATTGATAACCCAAATGAATTTTTCATGGATACGATACCAACATCAAATCATATATCAGACGTCACCCTATCCCCACTGGATTTTGAAGAAGCCATAAACAGTATGCCTATGCACTCTGCACCAGGCCCGGATTCTTGGAACTCCATATTCATAAAGAACTGTAAAAAACCACTATCGCAGGCCCTCCACATTCTGTGGAGACAAAGCCTAGATACTGGCGTTATTCCTGATATACTAAAAACAGCAGAGATAGCACCACTTCATAAAGGAGGAAATAAGGCAGAGGCAAAAAATTACAGACCGATAGCACTAACATCGCACATCATAAAAATTTTTGAGAGAGTGCTAAGAAGTAAAATCACAAAATACATGGAATCACAGCAACTCCATAACCCCGGACAACATGGTTTCAGAACAGGGCGCTCTTGCCTGTCGCAGTTGCTGGACCATTATATGGCATTAGATGCTATGGAAGACAAACATAACGCGGATGTAATTTACACAGATTTTGCAAAAGCTTTTGATAAATGTGACCATGGTGTTATTGCACACAAAACGCGTTCAAAAGGAATTACCGGAAAAATAGGCAGATGGATCTACAATTTCCTGACCAACAAAACCCAATGTGTAATAGTCAACAAAATAAAATCCAGCCCATCAACCGTGAAGAGCTCAGTCCCCCAGGGTACTGTGCTTGCTCCAGTACTTTTTCTCATCCTCATTTCGGACATAGACAAGAACACAACCTATAGCACTGTATCATCCTTTGAAGATGACACTAGCATCTTCATGAGAGTAGGCAACATAGAGGACACGGCGAACCTCCAGTCAGATGTAGATCAGGTCTTTCTATGGGCTACAGAAAATAATATGGTGTTTAACGAAGATAAGTTCCAGCTCATGCGCTATGGAAAAAATGAAAATATAAAAACGGAAACCACGTACAAAACTCAGGCAAATCATAACATAGAACGAAAAGGCAATGTAAAGGATCTGGGTGTACTCATGTAGGAAGACCTTACCTTTAAAGAACACAATAAAGTAGCCGTCACAACTGCAAGAAAAATGACAGATTGGATAACAAGAACTTTTCACACTAGAGATGCTATACCGATGATGACACTTTTCAAAACGCTTGTGCTCTCTAGAGTAGAGTACTGCTGCACAATGACAGCACCTTTCAAAGCTGGAGAAATTGCTGACCTGGAGAGCGTGCAGAGATCCTTTAATGCTAGAATCCACTCAGTAAAACACCTAAACTATTGGGACCGACTAAAGAGCCTAAAACTGTACTCCCTTGAGCGCAGGCGGGAGAGGTACATAATAATTTACACGTGGAAAATATTAGAGGGGCTGGTCCCAAACCTGCACACAGAAATAACATCACATGAGACCAGAAGACATGGCAGGATGTGCAGAATACCCCCGTTGAAAAACAGAGGTGCAACTGATACTCTGAGAGAGAACTCTATCAACATCAGAGGTCCGAGACTGTTCAACACGCTTCCACTACACATAAGGGGCATAACTGGCCGACCCCTCACAGTGTTCAAGAGAGAACTTGATAAGCACCTCCAAAGGATACCTGATCAACCAGGCTGTGACTCATACGTCAGGCTGCGAGCAGCCGCGTCCAACAGCCTGGTTGATCAGTCTGGCAACCAGGAGGCCTGGTCGACGACCGGGCCGCGGGGACGCTAAGCCCCAGAAGCACCTCAAGGTAAGGTAACGGTGATCATGTAGAGATAACTATAGGAAATTCCTATAGTGACACTGATTACGACTCAAATTATTATATATATATCTACCATTTATGTGCCAACTTCCAAGAAAGTAAGATATCGTAGCCTAGTGACTGAAATTTAATCCTAGGCTACTACAACCAGTGCTTGTTCAGCATTTATGAGCAAGTATCCAAGCTACATTATCAACCATAATATAAGCTCTACCAAGCTTAACCAAATAGCCAGTATGGCAACACCATACAAATTTAAAAGGATCCTCATAGGTCGTAAGGGTCACTTAATCAGACAGATTAATTAATGCCAAGATCTGTTACAACAATCTCCTGTTCATCATGTTGAACTGGAATGCTACTTTCAAGTAGCCTCAAGCACGTTTGAGCAAGTCAAACGCCAGAGAGAACATTTTTAAGCTGAACATGCCAACACCAACATAACTGAAACAGAATTGGACAATATTATGGCTGAACTAGCACAGTATGAAGATGATATTCAAGCCAGGTTGCATCCTTTCGTCAAAATAATTTCCCAATGTAAGGCAACAACCACAGCTTCTCCTAACACAAACAACCAGAAGTTAACTGCCTTCAATCAGTTTGCCCATTTTCTTAGAAACAGAGGATGAAAGTTGGGATAACTTCTGGAATAAATCTGTTGACTCAGCGGATTCTAAACCCACCATGCCTCAAACCACCAAATTTAGTGCGTCAACTAAAGGGTGAAGCTGAAAGAGTGGTGTCAAATTCAATCTTAAATAGTGATGGCTATGATCTCACAGTCCAGCTCTTTAAGGATAATTATGCTGACACAGAGGGAGCTGTTACGATCTTAGTCCAATTTTTTTTTAGCTTATCGTCCACAGATGGGAGGTTCTGACTCTGATTCTGGTTCTGACGTACTCCAAACCTATATATTAGACTTTGAGTTATTACACAAAACACTCAGCCAAGAGGGCCCAGTGACTGTACACTGAAACTTCCTCAAACACCCTCAAATATGTTTTGCGAATAATATCTTCATAGTAAATGGTCCAACGTTTCCTAATGAACAGACACCATGCCATGAACAGAAAAAACAAGTAGAAAAAAATCATGATTTCAAATATATATATGTAAAAATGTAAATGTTCGTTTGTTCAAAATCGCTACTCTCCGAAAGTTCTTCACATATTGCTTTGAAATTTTCAAACAACGTCCACTTGCATTCGAGCGGGTTTATATATATATATATATATATATATATATATATATATATATATATATATATATATATATATATATATATATATATATATATATATATATATGTCGTACCTAGTAGCCAGAACGCACTTCTCAGCCTACTATGCAAGGCCCAATTTGCCTAATAAGCCAAGTTTTCATGAATTAATTGTTTTTCGACTACCTAACCTAACCTAACCAAACTTTTTCTGCTACCTAACCTAACCTAACCTATAAAGATAGGTTAGGTTAGGTTAGGTAGGTTAGGTTCGATCATATATCTACAGTAATTTTAACTCCAATAAAAAATTGACCTCATACATAATGAAATGGGTAGGTTTATCATTTTATAAGAAAAAAATTAGAGAAAATATATTAATTCATGAAAACATGGCTAATTATTCAAATCGGGCCTTGCATAGTAGGCCGAGAAGTGCGTTCTGGCTACTAGGTACGACATATATATATATATATGTATATATATATATATATATATATATATATATATATATATATATATATATATATATATATATATATATATATATATGACAATGTCAGACCACGGAGGAAAAATGAAACAGGAAATTTCCTTAAGTACTTTCGTATATTAAATACATCTTCAGAAGGTCATTTTACAGATCGAGTGATGGGTATAAATAGGCAGGAGAGAGTGGTGAAGTAAGGTGAGGTACAATACTTGGACTACGCAGAAGGCCCATTGGCCCATCAGATGCACCCAATTGGCCCATCCGATGTAGCCCAATGGCCCATCTGATACAGCAGACATACAAGCATAATGCATAGGTAATTATAACATAAAGAGGTAAATATATACAATAAATTAGTGAGACAAATGTTTTTCAATGATTCTACTTAAATCGCCCTTTAGCTGATCTATTAGAAATGGATCTAAGTTATATAGACCACTGCTAATATTCAAATTACTTTCTTTGGTGATCTGTATCAAAGCGGATTCAATTATGTTTCTGTTATAGGTGCTTTTACAATTTGTTATTGAAGACGCACTCTCCCAATCAATTTGGTGAGCTTTTTCTGACAAATGCACAAACAAAGCATTAGATAATTGGCCATGTCTTACAGAGTATTTATGTTGCGATATTCTACATTTTAAATCTTTAGATGTTTGCCCGACATAGAACTTATTACATTCCTTACAAGGTATTTTATAAATGACGCAATTATCACTACGAGGGCTGTTCCTTACTAATAGCTTACCAACAGTGTTTTCGTAGCTAAACATTACATCTATATTAAAAAGTTTCAAGGCCTTGGCAATATTCTCAAACCCAGAGAAATATGGTAAACATAACACATTCTTTGGGCGAGTCCTTTCACTGCATACATTATTATAATATGTACGACGAGCTTTGTTACGACAAACTTCCAAAAAATTCAGTGGGTAACAAAGCTTAAGACCAATCGAATCAATATTCTTAAATTCTTCATCTAAGAATTCTGGACTCACAACTCGAAGAGCTCTTAAATACATTGAAGAAAAAATTGACTTTTTTACATTGTATTTATGCCCTGAAAAATAATGAACATAAGATAAATTGTTCGTAGGTTTTCTGTAAACACTAAACTTTAATGAAGAGTTTTCCCTATGAATAAGCACATCTAAGAATGGCAAACATTTATCAATTTCGATCCTTCCATTCATATAACAAAGGCTGATAAATCCAGCACTATTGTTATTTTAAACAAGGAGGAATATATTTCGAAAATGAATGATCTCCTCCTAGATTCTTCAACGTACACTAAGCTTAGGAAAAATCCTCTTGAGGACATCATCAAGTTCTTCAATAGTAGCTTGAGGAAGTTGTTAAGTAAACATAAAGATCTTCTTAATCAATTTACTACTTCATCACCTTCATTACCATATCTATATGGTCTTGTCAAGACGCATAAGCCTAACAATCCCATGAGACCTATCATCAGTTCTGTGGGATCCATTTCTTACAAACTCTCCAAATGGCTTACCAAAATCTTGTCCCCTTTGTTAGGAACTATCTCCTCTTCTCATTTGACAAATTCTCTTGATTTAGTTAACAAATTGAATAGTGTTCCTGTCACTCCTGATGTAAAGTTAATCAGTTTTGACGTTTGTTCTTTGTTCACAAAGGTACCGGTCGATGATATTCTCGATTATCTTGCTCGTGAACTAATGAGCCATGACTTACCTCTTTCTGCTGATATTATTGTCAGTCTTGTTAAGTTGTGCATTAAAGAATGTAAATTTACCTTTAATAATGAGTATTATTTACAGACTTTTGGAATGGCAATGGGGAATCCTCTATCGCCATTGCTCTCAAACCTGTACATGGAATTCTTTGAAAAGAAATTTGTTTCAAAAATAACTCCTGGAATCATTCCTTGGTTTAGATATGTTGATGATATCTTGTGCATTTGGCCTTCAGATGTAAACACAGACGAATTTGTAGCCAAACTTAATGACCAAGTCACCTCCATAAAATTTACTATGGAGACTGAAATTGATAAATGTTTGCCATTCTTAGATGTGCTTATTCATAGGGAAAACTCTTCATTAAAGTTTAGTGTTTACAGAAAACCTACGAACAATTTATCTTATGTTCATTATTTTTCAGGGCATAAATACAATGTAAAAAAGTCAATTTTTTCTTCAATGTATTTAAGAGCTCTTCGAGTTGTGAGTCCAGAATTCTTAGATGAAGAATTTAAGAATATTGATTCGATTGGTCTTAAGCTTTGTTACCCACTGAATTTTTTGGAAGTTTGTCGTAACAAAGCTCGTCGTACATATTATAATAATGTATGCAGTGAAAGGACTCGCCCAAAGAATGTGTTATGTTTACCATATTTCTCTGGGTTTGAGAATATTGCCAAGGCCTTGAAACTTTTTAATATAGATGTAATGTTTAGCTACGAAAACACTGTTGGTAAGCTATTAGTAAGGAACAGCCCTCGTAGTGATAATTGCGTCATTTATAAAATACCTTGTAAGGAATGTAATAAGTTCTATGTCGGGCAAACATCTAAAGATTTAAAATGTAGAATATCGCAACATAAATACTCTGTAAGACATGGCCAATTATCTAATGCTTTGTTTGTGCATTTGTCAGAAAAAGCTCACCAAATTGATTGGGAGAGTGCGTCTTCAATAACAAATTGTAAAAGCACCTATAACAGAAACATAATTGAATCCGCTTTGATACAGATCACCAAAGAAAGTAATTTGAATATTAGCAGTGGTCTATATAACTTAGATCCATTTCTAATAGATCAGCTAAAGGGCGATTTAAGTAGAATCATTGAAAAACATTTGTCTCACTAATTTATTGTATATATTTACCTCTTTATGTTATAATTACCTATGCATTATGCTTGTATGTCTGCTGTATCAGATGGGCCATTGGGCTACATCGGATGGGCCAATTGGGTGCATCTGATGGGCCAATGGGCCTTCTGCGTAGTCCAAGTATTGTACCTCACCTTACTTCACCACTCTCTCCTGCCTATTTATACCCATCACTCGATCTGTAAAATGACCTTCTGAAGATGTATTTAATATACGAAAGTACTTAAGGAAATTTCCTGTTTCATTTTTCCTCCGTGGTCTGACATTGTCACATTCTTAATCACGTGTTTATTTTCGTGATATACACACACATATATATATATATATATATATATATATATATATATATATATATATATATATATATATATATATATATATATATATATATATATATATATGCGAACAAGCCTGAATGGTCCCCAGGACAATATGCAACTGAAAACTCACACCCCAGAAGTGACTCGAACCCATACTCCCAGAAGCAACGCAACTGGTATGTACAAGACGCCTTAATCCACTTGACCATCACGACCGGACATAATGAGGTGATAGCCGAGGCTATTTGAACCACCCCACCGCCGGCACTCGGATAGTTATCTTGGGCATAGCATTTTACCAAATCACCTCATTCTTTGGGGCACACGTGAGGAACACAAATGCGAACAAGCCTGAATGGTCCCCAGGACAATATGCAACTGAAAACTCACACCCCAGAAGTGACTCGAACCCATACTCCCAGAAGCAACGCAACTGGTATGTACAAGACGCCTTAATCCACTTGACCATCACGACCGGACATAAAGTGGATTAAGGCGTCTTGTACATATATATATATATATATATATATATATATATATATATATATATATATATATATATATATATATATATGTCGTACCTAGTAGCCAGAACGCACTTCTCTGCCTACTATGCAAGGCTCGATTTGCCTAATAAGCCAAGTTTTCATGAATTAATTGTTTTTCGACTACCTAACCTACCTAACCTAACCTAACTTTTTTGGCTACCTAACCTAACCTATAAAGATAGGTTAGGTTAGGTTAGGTAGGGTTGGTTAGGTTCGGTCATATATCTACGTTAATTTTAACTCCAATAAAAAAATTTGGCCACATACATAATGAAATGGGTAGCTTTATCATTTCATAAGAAAAAAATTAGATAAAATATATTAATTCAGGAAAACTTGGCTTATTAGGCAAATCGGGCCTTGCATAGTAGGCTGAGAAGTGCATTCTGGCTACTAGGTACGACATATATATATATATATATATATATATATATATATATATATATATATATATATATATATATATATATGTCGTACCTAGTAGCCAGAACGCACTTCTTGGCCTACTATGCAAGGCCCGATTTGCCTAATAAGCCAAGTTTTCATGAATTAATTATTTTTTGACTACCTAACCTAACCTAACTTTTTCGGCTACCTAACCTAACCTAACCTATAAAGATAGGTTAGGTTAGGTTAGGTAGGGTTGGTTAGGTTTGGTCATATATCTACGTTAGTTTTAACTCCAATACAAAAAAATTGACCTATACAAAATGAAATGGGTAGCTTTATCATTTCATAAGAAAAAATTTGAGAAAATATATTAATTCAGGAAAACTTGGCTTATTAGGCATATCGGGCCTTGCATAGTAGGCCGATTACGACGTTCTGGCTACTAGGTACAACATATATATATATACAACTTTAGAACACTTTCCCACCAGGAGACTTGAACCCTAGCCAGCACAGAAGCCTTCCAGCAACTGGCATAACAGGTACGCCTTAACCCACTGCACCACCTGCTCAGACCCTTAAAAGAGATGGTAATTTCGGAGTATTTATACACACCAAAGACCACCATCTCTCAAGAGCACTAGAGCAAGTGAGGGGTCATTTTTACGTTTTTCATCAAGTCCCTGTTAATATGGGAGAACACTGTGTCTATGCTTGAGGCACAACTCTCCTAAACACGAGAGTGAAGTTATACAACTTTAGAACACATTCCCACCAGGAGACTCGAACCCTAGCCAGCACAGAAGCCTTCCAGCAACTGGCATAACAGGTTAGGTACGGTTGGTTAGGTTCGGTCATATATCTACTTTAATTTTAACTCCAATAAAAAAAAATTTACCTCATACACAATGAAATGGGTAGCTTTTTCATTTCATAGGAAAAAAATTAGAGAAAATATATTAATTCAGGAAAACTTGGCTTATTAGGCAAATCGGGCCTTGCATAGTAGGCTGAGAAGTGCGTTCTGGCTACTAGGTACGACATATATATATATAATATATATATATATATATATATATATATATATATATATATATATATATATATATATATATATATATATATATATACCTTCTGTATTATATACCTTCTGAAGATGTATTTAATATACGAAAGTACTTAAGGAAATTCCTGTTTCATTTTTCCTCCGTGGTCTGACATTGTCATATATATATATATATATATATATATATATATATATATATATATATATATATATATATATATATATATATATATATATATATATATATATATATATATATATATATATATATATATATATATATATATATATATATATATTTATATATATATTATTAAATATGACCGAGAAATATGTTTACCAACGTACCTGTGGACGAGACAATCGGGATGATAGCCGACAGAGTGTATCGTGATCCAGCCTGTACTCCTCTTGACATACCAGAAAATATTCTGAGGAAACTACTCCAAGCTTGTACTAAACAGGCACCCTTCTTGAGCCCGGATGGGCACATGTATAAGCAAATAGATGGGGTCGCCATGGGTTCTCCCCTAGGTGTCCTGTTTGCAAACTTCTACATGGGTACCATCGAGCAAAAAGTCTTAGTCGACATGAACTTGAAACCGGCCATATACTGCAGGTATGTTGACGACATTTTTACACAGGTACCTGATGTCAGACATCTGCAGGAGCTGAAGCAGGCATTTGAGCAGAGTTCTGTGCTGTGTTTCACTTACGAGATGGAAAAGGATGGGAAGCTGCCCTTTCTAGATGTTACAGTCATGGAAAAGAGCGGAGGTTTCCACACTGCAGTCTACACTAAGGAAACGAACATAGGAATGTGCCTAAATGCCAACTGCGACTGCCCAGACAGGTACAAGAGGAGTGTTGTTAACGCATATGTCGACCGTGCTCTCAGCCACAGCTCAGAATGGAAGCAAGTCGACGAAGAACTCTGTAGGGTAAGGCAGGTCCTAGTCAACAACTGCTTCTCCAATGGTTTCGGCGAAGACATCATAAGAAGGAAAGTGAAACGCCATGCAACCTCTGAAGAGACAACTAACACAACACCTATACCCCCTATTAGACTATTTTACAGGAACTTCTTTTCCACAGCTCATAAAACGGAGGAAAGGGTCCTGAAAGATATTGTTAATAGAAACGTTATCCCTACAGACAAAAATCAGAGGATACAACTGACGATTTACTATAAAACCAGAAAAACGGCCAGCCTACTCATGAGAAACTCTCCAGACACAAAACAGAACGCTTTAAAAGAGACTAACGTCGTCTATGCCTTCAAATGCCCTCTTGGGGATTGTAACCTCCAAAAAAAACAGTATATAGGCAAGACAACAACATCTCTTACTAGGCGTTTAACGATGCATAAGCAACAGGGCTCCATTAAGGAACATATAATCTCTTCCCACAATCTAACCATCGCCAGAGAAATCCTAGTAAACAACACAGAAATCGATAGATACAGCGATAGCAGACGGCTTGACGTTTGCAAGGCACTGCACATTAAAAAATCGACACCAGCAATCAACAGCCAACTAATGCACAACTACATTCTACCGACCTCAAGACTCTGCTACAATATAGAAACATCAAGAAATATGGACCAATAGGCTTTCTACAATCACTTCCATTCAATACCCATTGTTTCGTGTTCTGTCTTGTGTTGATGAAATTAATACCACCTCACCCCATCCACCTCACTCAAATGTAGATATAAACAAATCAGAGATGTGTAAGTTCTATTCAGTTGTGTATGTGTAAACTAAAGTCTTTGAAAATGTAATAAGTTTTACGAAACGCGCTCAAGTGTCGCGTCAGACTTAAAATAAAAATGAATTTTGGAGAATTGATTTTTGAATTACCACCAACAGTGAAAAGAAATGTATGAAAGATCGAGAAAATTCGTGTTAGAATTATTAATCTTACTTTTTCGGTCATATTTAATAATATATATATATATAAATATATATATATATATATAAATATATATATATATATATATATATATATATATATATATATATGTATATATATATACATATATGTATATATATATACATATATGTATATATATACATATATATATATATATATATATATATATATATATATATATATATATATATATATATGTATATATATACATATATGTATATATATACATATATGTATATATATACATATATGTATATATATATACATATATATATATATATATATATATATATATATATATATATATATATATATATATATATATATATATATATATATATATATATATATATATATATATATATGCAATTGACGATCACAAAACACTGATCATTTTATGCGGAAAATCCACATATTTCATATATCATATTTCATATTTCTTATTTCTTTCTTTAATTTATTTCTATTTCTTTCTTTAATTTCATATTTCTCTGTGGATTTTCCGCATATATATATATATATATATATATATATATATATATATATATATATATATATATATATATATATATATATATATATATATATATATATATATATATATATATATATATATATATATATATATATATATATAACTGAAAACTCACACCCCAGAAGTGACTCGAACCCATGCTGCCAGGAGCAACGCAACTGGTATGCACAGGACGCCTTAATCCGCTTGACCATCACGACCGGACAAAAGGAAGTGATAGCCGAAGCTATTCGAACCACTTCCCCGCCGGCACTCGGATGGTAATCTTGGGCACAGCATTTTATCAAATCACCTCATTCTTTGGGGCACACGTGAGGAACACAAATGCGAACAAGCCTGAATGGTCCCCAGGACAATATGCAACTGAAAACTCACACCCCAGAAGTGACTCGAACCCATACTGCCAGGAGCAACGCAACTGGTATGCACAGGACGCCTTAATCTGCTTGACCATCACGACCAGACAAAAGGAAGTGATAGCCGAAGCTATTCGAACCACTTCCCCGCCGGCACTCAGATGGTAATCTTGGGCACAGCATTTTATCAAATCACCTCATTAAGCGGCAGCTAAGAGCCTTCGTGAGAACAAGGAGATAGTCGTCAGAAGAGGTAACAAGTCGCCAATATACGTCATTCTTAAAAAAGACGAATATCTTTCGAAAATGAACCTCATTCTCTCTGACTAAACTAAATTCCAAAGGGTAACGAAGGACACTACAGCCGAATTGAAGGCAAAGGTCAACAAATTGATCGAAACTGTGAACGCCAAGAAATCTGGACTCCACCTGCCAAAGATTATTGAGGAATATAAGCCTGGATACGCGTATGGAAATATGAAGACACATAAGCCTGGAAACCCACTTCGGCCAATCACTAGCCCGATACCCACACCCACGTACAGACTGGCGAAGCGACTCAACGACTTGCTGACTCCTTATGTCCCTTGCACCTTCAGCCTGAAGTCTCCAAAGGAATTTGTTGACTTACTGAGGGGAACACAGGCCACAGGAATAAGAGCCTCGTTGGACGTAGAATCACTGTTTACCAACGTACCTGTGGATGAAACAATCGGGATGATAGCGGATAGAGTGTATCGTGATCCGGCCTGTACTCCTCTTGACATACCAGAAAACATTCTAAGGAAACTACTCCAAGCTTGTACTAAACAGGCACCCTTCTTGAGTTCGGATGGGCACATGTATAAGCAAGTAAATGGGGTCGCCATGGGTTCTCCCCTAGGTGTCCTGTTTGCGAACTTCTACATGGGTACCATCGAACAAAAGGTCTTAGTCGACATGAACTTGAAACCGGCCATATACTGCAGGTATGTTGTCGACATTTTTACACAGGTACCGGATGTCAGACATCTGCAGGAACTGAAGGAGGCATTTGAGCGGAATTCTGTGTTGCGTTTCACTTATGAGATGGAGAAGGATGGGAAGCTGCCCTTTCTAGATGTAACAGTCATGGAAAGGAGCAGAGTTTTCCACACTGCAGTCTACACTAAGGAAACAAACATAGGAATGTGCCTCAATGCCAACAGTGACTGCCCAGACAGGTACAAGAGGAGTGTTGTTAACGCCTATGTCGACCGAGCTCTCAGCCACAGCTCAGAATGGAAGCAAGTCGACGAAGAACTCTGTTGGGTAAGGCAGGTCCTAGTCAACAACGGCTTCTCCAATGGTTTCGTCAAAGACATCATAAGAAGGAAAGTGAAACGCCATGCAACCTCTGAAGAGACAACTAACACAACACCTATACCCACTATTA
>NC_091190.1:29920165-29997665 GCF_040958095.1 Procambarus clarkii | reverse complement strand
AATACAAGTGTATTTGCAAGAGGGTGGAAGCAGACCAATACGGACTGCATGGGTTGCATTGCGGAAGCACAAAGGGCTGGCATGCAAGACACAACGAGGTCAATGACATCATCAAGAGAAGCCTCGTCTCAGCTGGGTGCCCAGCGGAGAGAGAACCTCGCATCCTAGGGGTCCAAAACCCGGATTTCCCCGCGCTTCGCCCTGATGGCATCACCATATACTCATGGAAGGAGGGTAGACAGTTGGTGTGGGACTACACATGTGTATCCACCCTGGCTGACACCTATGTACACTTCGGAGCTGATCAAGCAGGTGGGGCGGCCAACCACAGGGAAACAGCAAAATCACTCAAGTACAGGCGACTGGATGGTCAATACCTCTTTGTTCCCATAGCGTCTGAGACGCACGGCCCCTGGGGCAAGAGTGCCTTGGGATTTCTCAAGGAATTGGGTTCCAAGCTCATTGATGTCACCAGAGACCCAAGGGCTTCCAGTTTTTTATTTCAGTGTCTCAGTGTGGCGATCCAGAGGGGAAATGCTTGCTGCGTCCTCGGTTCCTGTCCAGAAGCGGAGGAGCTTCAAGAGATCCATAACCTTTAGGCATTTGTCTTGTATGTTTTGTAACCTTTAAATACACAATAAAGGAAAAAAAAAAAAAAAGGGAAGGGGGTGGTAGGAGAAAAGCACACAGAAACTGTATTGGAGGGGACCTACATTCCCTCCAATGCGTTATGTGTGGTTTCCTCCGAGGCTATGGGTCCCCCTTCTTCCAGCCAGAGGTGGTACTCTCTTCCCTATTTAAAAAAAAAAAAATATATATATATATATATTGGTGTATACTGGCAGCAGGTTTTCTTTCAAACATGTTTCATTGAATATGACCGCATATTCTGTATTTATTATTTTCTGGTTTAGGGCTTCTATCCCTCTATTTTCTTAGCATCAGGGCTTAATTGAAATAGGAGTTCTCCAAAACTCATTTTCGTACTTTTAAGGTGAAGAAAAGAAGTGATTTACTATAGAGTGTATTACACTTATTTGTATAATTTGCACGACGTTTCGAACCTCCATGGTTCATTCTCAAGTGAACAGATCTTACAATACTAGTTGATTTTATACCCGCATTAGGTCAGGTGATAATACAATGAAGGTGAAAACATGGGGGATACATAAGGGATAAACATAGGGGCTGCAGAAGGCTTATTGGCCCATACGAGGCATCTCCTATCTAAACACAAAGATTAATCCAGTGTAATTGGCCTGTTATGTTGGACATTGTCTTCTGTGTTGGCATCGATATGTTCTTGTCTTGTCCTTACTAGGACAAGACAAAGAGGTAAAAGAGGTAAAAGAGGGGGGAACATGGCTGAAAAAGCAGCACAAATACAATTACAAATTATTACAGACAATTACATTCAAGCAGCATTGTTTTGAAAAAAAAACAGACTTGGGTTGACAACAGAGGGGTAAGGTAGGTTACAGGGAATTTATTAGGTAGTGCTTCGTTTTTGTCTTAAACTGGTTGAGAGAGGTACAGTCTTTAACATGGTTGGGAAGGTCATTCCACATTCTGGGTCCCTTGATTTGAAGAGCATTTCTAGTTTGATTAAGTCGTACTCTAGGAATATCAAAACTGTATTTATTTCTGGTGTGGTGCTCATGGGTTCTGTTACAACCTTCAATGAATCTTTTGAGGTCAGGATTGGCATTACAGTTCAGCGCTTTATATATGTATAATACACATGAGAGAATGTGCAGTGACTTAATATCTAACATATTCAGAGATTTGAGTAGGGGTACCGAGTGATGTCTGGGGCTAGAGTTGGATATTGTCCTAATAGCAGCTTTGTGTTGAGTAATTAGAGGACGTAAATGATTTTGGGTAGTAGAACTCCAAGCACAAATACCATAGTTGAGATATGGATAGATGAGAGTGTGAGGGATCTAGATCCCTCAGCTAGTTTTCCTAGTTTCTAGATTAGGCTAGTCACTCTAGAAACTGAAGCTTTCAAAATAGCATATGCTTGTTGGGTGTTGAATGAAAGCTTATGTTATGGACTATCATTTGTGAGTAGTTAGAGGTCTGTGATTGCTCTGTAGAGAGAATTACATAAATTTTCCTGTTTCTGTGAAATAGGACGGTGAGGTACTTGACTAAAACCGTTAGAGGTGGGGGGAGAGTGGAGTGAACGTTGCCTTTCCCCCCCCCCACATGGGAGACATCACGCCGCTCTCCTTAGGCCTCCCCCTCCTTGTGACGTCACGAGATGCTCGAGGGTGAGTGAGCCTGATTGGTTTAGGCACGAGGAGCCGTGCCGGCTCCAAGCTGATTGGTCAAGACAAAGTAGGGAGGAGGTATGGGCATTTTGAGTTTCCCTAGCCCGGGAAACCGGCAGTCTGAGCAGGGTAGCAGGTGGACTAGGACGTGTCTGGGTGGAGGGGGGGAGTTTTCCCCCTCCACCCCCGTTAATCGCTTCTCTCGTCCAAATTACTCATCGAATATGGCACTCCTGCCATCAGGGGTTGTGTCAAGGCCCAATTAGGTGAATTGGGGCCAAGGATTTACGGAAGGAACAGTAAAAAGCTTAAGAGACAGTTGACTGTGTTCACGCATGAGGCAGCAGGCAGAGCCTCATGGTGTAACAGGTGGGTCGAGTATCCTGTCTAGTGGCAATGGACAATTGGTGTTGGGCAGTGTATGTGAGTGTGATATTACAGGCCCATGTTGGACTTTGCATTCCGCCAGGCTGCGTCAGTGTGGAGACGCCGCCGGCCATTGTCACCCCCAGCCGCGTGGGTACTCCTGTGGGCGGCAGCCTGGCAGCCTGAGGCACCCATGTGCGCGCCGCCCACCTTGGCCAGCTGCATGTGGGGGGGGGGGCACCCACCCAGGCCACCTGCGCGGCCAAACCCCACCCCACCCCGTCCGCCAGCTCAGCCGGGTGGGGTGCTATGACGTCATGCGCTACCTGTGGCCAACCCCAGGCCACCCAGCCGCCCCGCCCGGCCCGGCCCGGCTCTCGCGCGGCCAAACCCCACCCCCCTCTCAGCTCGGGAGGGGCGCTGTGGGCCATGCGGTGGCCACATGCCTTGGCCACTTTCCTGGGACAGCCTAGGGACACATCTTGTCGACGCATGAGGAGCAAGCAAGCTAAGTGTTGTCAGCTAGTGTGGTAGTGACTTGGGAAATGAGGAAAAAATAAGGGAAAGAGGGCAGTAGAAATGAGTACTATTACAGTGTGATGCATACCGGTGGAAATTCACGGTAAGAGTTGTCTCAGAGCCTCGCCAGGCTAGAGAAGCAGCTGAGTGACAGCTGTCAGTAGGGTCCAGGTGATTGGATAGGGCGGTACCTGGAAATAGATATTATACACGGGACAACACTGTAGTATCATAATGTATATATATATAGTTGACTGACTAGAGTATGTAACCGGTCAGTGTAGAGATTTACCATATAAGTGATCCAGCCTGTCGATTCTATATAATCGTTCAGGCTGGATTAATGCCATAGAGTACCGTAAAATTATAATCATTAGAGGTAGGTAGTACATTTACTTGATGATATAATTTTCATTGATTATGTGAATGCCATTTCTATGTGTTCATTTGCATGTTTATGTACTGTGTTGTGTGGTGAGTCAGTAGATGTGATGGCTGACTGATTGCCTAATGATGTCATTAGCATGTGGGGTATGCTGACGGCATCATTATGTTGCAGGTTTGTGCAGTATTGTTATCAGTTATACGATATTATTGCCCCAGGAACTGTGTTGAGGGTTTAAGGGACCTCTAGGATTATTCAGGGGAATTCACAGTGCTTAATGAGAGCAGGCAATTGATGGGTTAATTGCTTTGCTGAGGTATGTGTGTGTTCACAGTAGTCCTTTGCAAACGGCTGCAAGAGAAAAGAGGGGGGCAGTAATATTAGTATACTTTTGTGTGTTGCACAACCGTGTGTCATTATTGTGTGGGCACAGTAATTAGCGAGTTGCAGTAGCCGCAACCATATGTGGGCAATGCTTTTATGATGTTGCATGCCATTGTAGTGTGACCTATGTAATGCTAGGGTTACTTTGTTTCTTTAAGTTGTGTTGAGGAATTAAGGATTCAGTGAGTTAATTAAGTAAGGGGTAATTAACTGGATAAGGGGTGCACACTTAGTATTGTGGAGTGAGTGAGGGCTGTTGAGAGAAAACAGTGTTGAGCTTGAGTGAGATACGTCTCGGGAGCAATTAATTGTCCGTGTGACAACTAATTGACCACTCTAGCTAATTATGTAATTAGCCTTCTCATCATGAATTCACGTAGTGGGAGAGGATCTGTCAGTATTTGTGTTAACGTAATATGCTCGAGACTAATTACCTTTCAGGGGTATAGCAATTAGTGGCTCAGGTTAATTAGTGGAGTAATTAACATTGGAGAGCTCCGATGACTCGGTAAAGCGAGGTCATGGAGCTAGCATAAATCGTTGTATTAATCATATCCTGTCTGAGGACAGTGGATTAGTGGCACATCTTGTTAATTAGGGTAATTAACTCCTTTCCCGTGAATTCACAGTGTTTGATGAGACCTGCTTAGGCAGTGCGGAGTGAGACGTATTTACGGATGATTAATTATCGGTCATGGTGACAGTTAATTAATTGCTCAGAAGTAATTAGGGTAATTATCACTCACTAGTAATTTTTTGACATAGACTGTGGAGAAGCTACCAGGTTAGGGTAGGCTTAGTTAACGTAACTCAATGGGGATGTAATTAGTGATCCGTTTGACCTTAATTGAGAATTACTCATTGAATACGTCAATGAGCAATGAAGGAGTCAAGTGTGATGTAATATATGTTTGAGTTATTGTTAACAAGAGAGACAAGTGTTAAAGATTAACGTAGAGTATCATCATGTTGTTGTCTAATGTGAGACAATTGTTTGTGATTACCGTAGTACTTTGTTGCTGACTGCTGCGATCAGTCAATTAACGTAATTAATCACTTAAGGCAATTTCTTTTGGTTGTCGTCTGGTGACGAGAGTAGAGTCATCTAGGGATCTGTGGAGCTGTGTCCCAGAATCCCGCCTTGCCTGTCTTTGTTACTGTTTACAACAGTGCAACTTCTTGTTGGGAATTGCAAAGAGTGTTCACACTGGGTTGTGATAGGGGGGAGTCACTGTTGGACTCCCGCCTAGTTACGTGGGTCTCTCCTGGGGGGCAGGAGGACCCCTAAGTTTGTGATTATAGTAGCTGTCAGGGAAACCGAGACACTATTGATTGCCTGCTTGTGTCTTTGTCGTCAGTGGATATCCTTCATTTGTTCAGTTAGTTCATGTTGTCAGCCCGAAGTGTCAGCAAGATGGACCCTGCTGTCACTTCTCGAGGGGCTGTTGAATAGCTGTGTTGCAAATGCCACTTGATGTACAATAACGTAACCATTCGCTGTGGTGTAACTTAGTCTGTGATATTTTTCTTTGTTTTGCAATATTGCGTCATCAGTGGGCACACCTGTGTTCAGGTTAGTTCAGTATGCAGCCTCACAGCAAGGGTTGCTATTTAGCTGTTTGTTATCGTGCCACTGGATGGACATTAATGTAACGTAAACTCGGTAATGTAGTAGTTAGTCTCTTGTTATTAATAAATTGTTATGTTATAGAAAATGGTCTTTGATGTCAACCCTTCAACCATATTATTCCACCATATTTCTGCATATTATTAAATGTTGATGTGATCTTGATATGACGGCTGTTCTTGGGAATTCGAATTCCAATTCATAGCGCCACATCAAATATAAATATTTGATTGTGAGAACCCGTCGGTTACCCTTTATTAGTTTTAACGTCCTGTTTAACTAGCAGGAGCCAGCGGCCTATTGTGGACAGGTTTTCACCCCTGGTGGTGGAGGCCTGGCGGTTTGCTCCCACTTTTCCTTTTTCTATTGGACTCATGCTTAACTGCCGTGAGCAGACTTTAAACTTGTAGTCCACCTCCTAAGGGAGGTAGGCGTAGAGAAAAATCACAGTGAGAGTAATAGAGTCACCAGGGCAGGGCGGGGTACATAATATCTGATCTTAGAAAGAATGCCAACAGTTTTTGAAACTTTTTTTGATATATTTAGAATGTGTCCCTGGAAATTCAGCTTCTGGTCGATGAGAACGCCAAGGAATTTGCCATCTAATTTGTTACAAATTTGGGTATTGTTTATTTTGAGATTTATTTGTTTAGAGGATTTATTGCCAAACAGAATATAGAACGTTTGGTCAATGTTAAGGGTGAGTTTGTTGGCAGCTAGCCAAAGATGGACTTTCTTTAGCTCAGTATTTACTGTGGCATTTAGAGCAAGGGGGTCAGGACTGGAGTAAATGAAGGTTGTGTCGTCAGCAAATAGAATTGGTTTGAGGTGTTGGGAGGCATTTGGAAGGTCATTAATGTAGATGAGAAAGAGGAGAGGGCCAAGTATGCTTCCCTGAGGAACACCAATGTTGATGGGTTGGGTGGGAGAAATTGTATTATTCACAGAAACATACTGGAGCCTGTCAGTAAGATAAGATTTGAGGTATTGCAGGGAGTGTCCTCTGACTCCATAATGATGTAATTTAAGAAGAAGGTTTTGGTGCTTGACAGTGTCAAAAGCCTTATGCAGGTCCACAAATAACCCAACAGGGAACTCCTTTTTATCAAGAGCTGCGTGAATCAAGTTAATCAAACTAATAAGTGCATCGTTAGTGCTTTTTTTTTTTTGTCTGAAGCCATATTGACAAGAGCTAAGTATATTGTGTTTGGCTGGAAAAGAGTAAAGCTGCTTGTAGATTAGTTTTTCAAATATTTTTGACAAGTTAGGCAGGACTGATATAGGTCTGTAGTTGTTAACATCTGTGAGATCACCACATTTGTGGACAGGGGTTACTCTTGCTTTTTTTTAGAATGTCTGGAAAGGTTTGGAGTTCAAGTGACTTGTTGAAGAGCAATGCAATAGCAGGGGCTAAAGATCTGGAGGCTTTTTTGTAAATTAAATTTGGTATCTCCTCGAGGGCACTAGACTTCGTTTTAAGGGAAAGAATTATCTCATTGACATCAGTGGAATTAGTAGGCTTTAGGTACAGAGACTGTGGATAGTTACCTGTAAGATAGTCCTTAACATCAGTACTGGAAGATGGAATATCATTTGCAAGGGATGACCCAATGGAAGAGAAGAACCTATTGAACTCAATAGCAGAATCAGAGGCTGAAAGCTGACCAACGTTATTGGACAGGAGTGTTGGTTTGTTATTTAAAATCTTCTTTGATCCCAATATTTGTGAAATTGTGCTTCAAGTTTTTTTAATGTTGCTCTTTATTTGGGTAAATTTATCTTCATAGTATTTAGTTTTGGCTCGTCTAATTATTTTAGATAGCAATAACGAGTAATTCTTTGAGAATTCTTTGGAGACTGTTCCTAGCCTATACTTCTTCTCAAGGTCGTGTTTTTTGTTAATGGATTTAAGTATTCACTTTGTAAGCCAAGGATTGTTAAGCCTTTTTTTTTTTTTTTTTTTTGAGATATATACAAGAGTTGTTACATTCTTGTACAGCCACTAGTACGCATAGTGTTTCGGGCAAGTCCTTAATCCTATGGTCCCTGGAATACGATCCCCTGCCGCGAAGAATCGTTTTTTCATCCAAGTACACATTTTACTGTTGCGTTAAACAGAGGCTACAGTTAAGGAATTGCGCCCAGTAAATCCTCCCCGGCCAGGATACGAACCCATGACATAGCGCTCGCGGAACGCCAGGCGAGTGTCTTACCACTACACCACGGAGACTGCGAAGTTTGTGACTTGTTTTGTAAGCATAGGACAGTGGGTGTTATAAAGGCTAAGAGTTGTTTGAAGAAAAGATTGCACTGCTAGGTTGATGTCCCCTATGTTACCTAATTCGGACTCCCAGTTGACATTATCAGCAGCAGTTATAAAATTGTTTATAGCAGTTTCATTGTGCAGCCTAAAGCTTAACTCCCTTGACTCAAGAGGTGGTTTGATAATGTTAGTTAAGAGAAATGTGGGGGTAATGGTCTGTAGTGCTATCGGTGACTATACCTGAAGTAAGCAGAGAGGTTATGTTGGTCCAGATGTGATCTAGAGTCGTAGCAGTACTATCATGGATGGATTCCCTGCGGGAGGAGGTACGACGGCTGAGACTTCGGGAGAAAACGAAGGAGGAGGCCAGTGTTGACGGGACCTCATTAAGAAGGACTGATGGGACCAGTATTAAGAAGTCACGGTCTTGGCAAGTTGTGAAAGACAGGGGTCTTAAGAAGACCTTGGCAAAACCGACAACTAATAGCCTACACCTAAGGACTTTTAACATATTTGACATATTAGAGGACGAGTGCTGTGTTGAACCTGTTGTTCAACGAGGTGGCAAAGACAAAGTAACGAGGAGCATTGAAGCGCAGGTCCCTCAAACTGCTCGAAAGGAAAAGGGAGAATCGAAGCGAATTTTCGTTGTGGGAGATTCCCAGGTGAGGTATTTAGACAGAACGTTTTGTGCCAGAGATAGGGGGAACAGATTAAGGGTTTGCTATCCGGGAGCTGGAATTGGTGATATTGTTGGAAACATGAATGATATTATGACAGGAAATGGGAACAAACCCATTATTTGTATTAGTGTAGGGGGTAATGATGTTGGACGAGTTAGGAGTGAGGAACTAATACAGAGATTCACGACAGCCATTGAATTAGTTAGGAGCAAGGGAGGAATCCCGATCATATGTGGCATTCTTCCAAGAAAGGGAGTGGGAAATGAATGGATGTCGAGGGCAATTGGTGTCAATTGCCGGCTGAAAAGATATTGCAAATCAAATGCAATATCTTTCATAGACAACTGGGAACACTTCTATGGAAGAAATGAAATGTATGCTCGTGATGGGGTGCATCTATCGAGAGCTGGGGTTGTTGCTGTTGCGAACTCATTGGAAGAAGTGGTTAGAGGTGTTTGTTTGGGTTTAAACTGTTAGTAGATAGAGGTATGGGAATTGATTTGGAAGAAGGAGGTAATAAAAGTATCTGTTTGTGGGAGAAGGGAATTGGCAATAATGATCAGAGAAAGAGAAGGGCCTCAAAATAACAATTCACTTAGGGTATATTACACTAACAGTAGAAGTCTAAGAAATAAAATTAACGAATTAAATGCTCTTGTCTGCACAGAAAAAAAAATATTATTGCACTTACCGAAACTTGGATGAATGTAGAAAATAGAGAACTATTAGCTGAATACCAAATAAATGGATTGAAACTATTTCACACAGATAGTTATATTAGACGAGGAGGGGGAGTAGCCATATATGTTAGGGACAATTTGAAATGTAGTCTCAAAGAGGGAATCAAAACAGAGCCACACACAGAAACTATTTGGATAGATTTATACGAAAAAGCAAATAATATTATAATAGGAGTTATATATAGGCCACCAAATTTAGACAGAATGGAAGTAAAGCATCTATGGGATGAAATATCTAGAGCATCTAGATCTAACAGTATTTACGTCATGAGTGACTTTAATTTTAGTGGAATAAACTGGTTGAACAAAACAGGGAATAGTGAAGCAGAAGATTTTCTAGAATTAATTGACGATTGCTTTCTTACGCAACACATTAAGGAACCAACGCGGGAAAATAATATTTTAGATTTAGTGTTAACTAAGAGGGAAACACAAATTAATGACATCGAAATAGGGAGTGAGCTAGGGAACAGTGATCACAAAGAAATCAGATTTAGCATAGAATGGAAAAGATGTGTAGGAGAAAATTCTGTTAAAGTGCCAGATTTTCGAAAAGCTGATTTTAAATAGCCTAAGAATTTTTTGGGTCAAATTGATTGGAAAGTCTTGGGTATGGGTGGGGGCCGGTCTTGGAGCGAGACATGAACCCAGCGATAGGTGACGTAAATGGGGATTTCGATGTGGTTTCAATATATAACTTATTTAAGAATATTCTAAACAAAGCACATGAAGGTAGTATACCATACAAATTGAATAGATCGAATACTAATGACCCAAAGTGGATAACAAAGAATTTGAAGAACCTTATAGGTAAAAAGAGAGCTTGGTACAAAAGGATTAAAAATGGGGAGGTCACTTTAGAACAGGAATTCGTACAACTGGTTAGAAATGTTAAAAAAGAGATAAGGAAAGCAAAAAGAAACTATGAAGTTCGCATAGCAGGGCAAGCAAAGTCAAATCCTAAAGGGTTTTTTCAGTTATATCGTACTAAGACTAGGGAAAGGATAGGTCCATTAAAAACTGAGGCAGGTCAAATAACAGATAGTGATGAAGAGATGAGTAGTATTTTTAATAAATATTTTGTATCTGTATTTACTAAAGAGGAACTTAACAATATGCCTTCAGCCGAACAAGTCTATGTGGGTGGGGACGAGGACAGGTTGACGAGTTTAGCAGTTACCAGGGAGGATGTTCTTAAACAAATAGTAAAACTCAAACCAAACAAATCCCCAGGGCCGGGTGAAGTGTTTGCAAGGGTGCTTAAAGAATGCAAAGAGGAGCTTTGTGACCCACTGTCAACCATATTTAATAAATCAATAGAGTCAGGCAGAGTGCCAGAGTTTTGGAAAGTTGCTAATGTGATACCAGTTTTTAAGAAAGGAGATAGATCACTTGCGTCTAACTATCGACCAATTATTTTTTTTTTTTTTTTTTTTTTTTTTTTTTTTTTTTTTTTTTTTTTTTTTTTTTTTTTTAATATACAGGAGTTGTTACATTCTTGTACAGCCACTAGTACGCGTAGCGTTTCGGGCAGGTCCCTGGAATACGATCCCCGCCGCGAAGAATCGTTTTTTCATCCAAGCACACATTTTACTGTTGCGTTAAACAGAGGCTACAGTTAAGGAATTGCGCCCAGTAAATCTTCCCCGGCCAGGATACAAACCCATGACATAGCGCTCGCGGAACGCCAGGCGAGTGTCTTACCACTACACCACGGAGACTGCTTAAAACGTCTATTAGCCTAACGTCTATTGTGGGAAAGTTACTCGAATCTATAATAGCAAATAAAATTCGTCTTCATCTTCAAAAACATAAATTAATAATCGAGTCGCAACATGGTTTTATAAATGGCCGTTCATGTTTAACAAATTTGTTATCTTTTTATTCTAGCATTGTTGAGGCAGTTGATAGTAGCAAGGATTGCGATGTTGTGTACCTTGACTTTAGCAAAGCTTTTGATACAGTGCCACATGAAAGACTGATTAAAAAGATAGAGTCTCATGGTATTGGGGGTGCTATATTAAGCTGGATTAGGGCATGGCTTTACCAAAGGAAACAGAGAGTTAGTATAAATGGGGTCAAGTCAGAGTGGGAAAATGGGTTAAGTGGGGTGCCTCAGGGCTCTGTCCTGGGACCTCTGTTGTTTATAATATATATAAATGATTTAGATTCAGGTTTGAGTAGCAACATTTGCAAATTTGCCGATGATACGAAAATCGGTAAGGAAATTAATTCGGAGGAGGACTCACTATCACTTCAAGTTGATCTAGATAGGGTTTTGAAATGGTCGAAGGATTGGCAGATGCAGTTTAATGCTGATAAATGTAAAGTTCTGAGGTTAGGTCATGATGATAGGGTTACAAGATACGAGCTAGATGGAGTTGAGATTGCGAAGTCGAATTGCGAAAGGGATCTGGGAGTTATGATTAGTAAGAATTTAAAACAAAAGGAGCAATGCATAAATGTTTTTAATAAGGCAAATCGGACACTTGGATTTATTAATCGAAGCGTTAGTAACAAGACACCTGGTGTGGTTCTCAAGCTATATCTTGCTCTAGTTAGGCCCCATTTAGATTATGCAGTTCAGTTTTGGTCGCCATATTATAGAATGGATATAAATTCACTTGAACCTGTTCAGCGTAGGATGACTAAGTTAATTCCCCAAATTAGAAATCTTTCATATGAAGAAAGATTAACAAAGCTTAAGTTGCATTCACTGGAAAGGCGAGGAGTTAGGGGTGACATGATAGAGGTTTACAAGTGGGTGAATGGACATAACAATGGGGATATTAATAGGGTATTAATAGGGTATTAAAAGTATCAACACAAGACAGAACACGAAACAATGGGTATAAATTGGATAAGTTTAGATTTAGGAAAGACTTGGGTAAATACTGGTTCAGTAACAGGGTTGTTGATTTGTGGAACCAATTGCCGCGTAACATTGTGGAGGTGGGGTCCCTCCATTGTTTCAAGCATGGGTTGGACATGTATATGAGTGGGATTGGGTGGTTATAAATAGGAGCTTCCTCGAAGGCCAATAGGCCTTCTGCAGTTGCCTTTGTTCTTATGTTCTTCTTCTTATCAGTGATTCTAGTTGGTCTAGTGATTAAGGGTATGAGGAAGCAGGAATTCATACAGTTGAGGAAGCTAACAGCAGTAGGGTGTTCAGGCTCGCAGAGGTCAATATTAAAGTCCCCTGCGATAATTAGATGTTTTTTGTTCAGTCTGTTATCTAGTATTAGATTTCTAAGGTTTGAATTGAATTCGGACACATCAGTGTTAGGAATTCTATAGACTGCATCCACAGACAGGAGAGACTCGGCACCCTTGACTCTGAAACTGGCGAAGATATACTCCCCACAGCAGTCTCTAGTTCTAGTTATTTTTAGGCATGTTAGTTATTGGTGGTAGTAAAGAGCAGTGCCACCACCTCTCTGAATTTGACGACAGTTGTGAATTGCCGAGTAGTTAGGCCTGTTAAAGAGTTGAGTAGTATCCTCTTTCAACCACGTTTCAGTAAGTATAATAAAAGAGAATTTGTTGTCAATAGTTTCAATCAAGGCACTAACATCATCGAAGTGTTTACCTAGGGATCTAACGTTCAAGTTAAGAACATAAGAACAAAGGCAACTGCAGAAGGCCTATTGGCCCATACGAGGCAGCTCCTATTTACAACCACCCAATCCCACTCATATACTTGTCCAACCCGCGCTTGAAACAATGGAGGGACCCCACCTCCAGCACGTTACGCGGTAATTGGTTTCACAAATCAACAACCCTGTTACTGAACCAGTATTTACCCAAGTCTTTCCTAAATCTAAACTTATCCAATTTATACCCATTGTTTCGTGTTCTGTCTTGTGTTGATACTTTTAATACATAAGAAGAACATAAGAACAAAGGTAACTGCAGAAGGCCTATTGGCCCATACGAGGCAGCTCCTATTCTATAACCACCCAATCCCACTCATATACTTGTCCAACCCGTGCTTGAAACAATCGAGGGACCTCACCTCCACAATGTTACGCGGCAATTGGTTCCACAAATCAACAACCCTGTTACTGAACCAGTATTTACCCAAGTCTTTCCTAAATCTAAACTTATCCAATTTATACCCATTGTTTCGTGTTCTGTCCTGTGTTGATACTTTTAATACCCTGTTAATATCCCCCCGGTTATGTCCATTCATCCACTTATAAACCTCTATCATGTCACCCCTAACTCTTCGCCTTTCCAGTGAATGCAACTTAAGCTTTGTTAATCTTTCTTCATATGAAAGATTTCTAATTTGGGGAATTAACTTAGTCATCCTACGCTGGACACGTTCAAGTGAATTTATATCCATTCTATAATATGGCGACCAAAACTGAACTGCATAATCTAAATGGGGCCTAACTAGAGCAAGAGCAAGCAATTTTTAGCTTGAGAACCACACCAGGTGTCTTGTTACTAACGCTGCGATTAATAAATCCAAGTGTCCGATTTGCCTTATTACGAACATTTATGCATTGATCCTTTTGTTTTAAATTCTTACTAATCATAACTCCCAGATCCCTTTCGCAATCCGACTTCGCAATCACAACACCATCTAGCTCGTATCTTGTAACTCTATCATCATTACCTAACCTCAGAACTTTACATTTATCAGCATTAAAGGGAGGATCTAGCATCTAGCTCGTATCTTGTAACTCTATCATCATTACCTAACCTCAGAACTTTACATTTATCAGCATTGTGGGAGGAAATGATGTTGGTCGAGTCAGGAGTGAGGAACTGATTCAGAGGTATAAAACAGCCATAGAGTTAGTTAGGAGCAAGGGAGGAATCCCGATCATATGTGGCATTCTTCCAAGAAAGGGAGTGGGAAATGAATGGATATCGAGGGCACTTGGTGTCAATTGCCGGCTGGAAAGATATTGCAAATCAAATGCAATATCTTTCATAGACAACTGGGAACACTTCTATGGAAGAAATGAAATGTATGCTCGTGATGGGGTGCATCTATCGAGAGCTGGGGTTGTTGCTGTTGCGAACTCGCTAGAGGAAGTGGTTAGAGGTGTTTGTTTGGGTTTAAACTGTTAGTAGATAGAGGTATGGGAATTGATTTGGAGGAAGGAGGTAATAAAAGTATGTGTTTGTGGGAGAAAGGAATTGGCAAAACGATCAGGGAAAGAGAAGGTCCGCAAAATAACAATTCACTTAGGGTATATTACACTAACAGTAGAAGTCTAAGAAATAAAATTAACGAATTAAATGCTCTTGTCTGCACAGAAAAAATAGATATTATTGCACTTACCGAAACGTGGATGAATGTAGAAAATAGAGAACTATTAGCTGAATATCAAATATATGGATTTAAACTATTTCACACAGATAGATATATTAGACGAGGAGGTGGAGTAGCCATATATGTTAGGGACAATTTGAAATGTAGTCTCAAAGAGGGAATCAAAACAGAGCCACACACAGAAACTATTTGGATTGAATTAAACGAAAAAGCTAATAATATTATAATAGGAGTAATATATAGGCCACCAAATTTAGACAGAATGGAAGCAAAGCATCTATGGGATGAAATATCTAGAGCATCTAGATCTAACAGTATTTATGTCATGGGTGACTTTAATTTTAGCGGAATAAACTGGTTGAACAAAACAGGGAATAGTGAAGCAGAAGATTTTCTAGAATTAATTGACGATTGCTTTCTTACGCAACACATTAAGGAACCAACACGGGAAAATAATATTTTAGATTTAGTGTTAACTAACAGGGAAACGCAAATTAATGACATCGAAATAGGGAGTGAGCTAGGGAGCAGTGATCACAAAGAAATCAGATTTAGCATAGAATGGAATAGACCAGTAGGAGAAAATTCTGTTAAAGTGCCAGATTTTCGAAAAGCTGATTTTAATAGCCTAAGAAATTTTTTGGGTCAAATTGATTGGAAAGGCTTGGGTATGGGGTGTGGGCCGGTCTTGGAGCGAGACATGAACCCAGCGATAGGTGACTTAAATGGGGATTTCGATGTGGATTCAATATATAACTTATTTAAGAATATTCTAAACAAAGCACAGGAACGTAGTATACCATACAAATTGAATAGATCGTATACTAATGACCCAAAGTGGATAACAAAGAATTTGAAGAACCTTATAGGTAAAAAGAGAGCTTGGTACAAAAGGATTAAAAATGGGGAGGTCACTTTAGAACAGGAATTCGTACAACTGGTTAGAAATGTTAAAAAAGAGATAAGGAAAGCAAAAAGAAACTATGAAGTTCGCATAGCAGGGCAAGCAAAGACAAATCCTAAAGGGTTTTTTCAGTTATATCGTACTAAGACTAGGGAAAGGATAGGTCCATTAAAAACTGAGACAGGTCAAATAACAGATAGTGATGAAGAGATGAGTAGTATTTTTAATAAATATTTTGTATCTGTATTTACTAAAGAGGAACTTAACAATATGCCTTCAGCCGAACAAGTCTATGTGGGTGGGGACGAGGACAGGTTGACGAGTTTAGCAGTTACCAGGGAGGATGTTCTTAAACAAATAGTAAAACTCAAACCAAACAAATCCCCAGGGCCGGATGAAGTGTTTACTAGGGTGCTTAAAGAATGCAAAGAGGAGCTTTGTGACCCACTGTCAACCATATTTAATAAATCAATAGAGTCAGGCAGAGTGCCAGAGTTTTGGAAAGTTGCTAATGTGATACCAGTTTTTAAGAAAGGAGATAGATCACTTGCGTCTAACTATCGACCAATTAGCCTAACGTCTATTGTGGGAAAGTTACTCGAATCTATAATAGCAAATAAAATTCGTCTTCATCTTGAAAAACATAAATTAATAATTGAGTCGCAACATGGTTTTATAAATGGCCGTTCATGTTTAACAAATTTGTTATCTTTTTATTCTAGCATTGTTGAGGCAGTTGATAGTGGTAAGGATTGCGATGTTGTATACCTTGACTTTAGCAAAGCTTTTGATACAGTGCCACATGAAAGACTGATTAAAAAAATAGAGTCTCATGGTATTGGGGGTGCTATATTAAGCTGGATTAGGGCATGGCTATACCAAAGGAAACAGAGAGTTAGTATAAATGGAATCAAGTCAGAGTGGGAAATTGTTGTAAGTGGAGTGCCTCAAGGCTCTGTCCTGGGACCTCTGTTGTTTATAATATATATAAATGATTTAGATTCAGGTTTGAGTAGCAACATTTGCAAATTTGCCGATGATACGAAAATCGGTAGGGAAATTAATTCGGAGGAGGACTCACTATCACTTCAAGTTGATCTAGATAGGGTTTTGAAATGGTCAAAGGATTGGCAGATGCAGTTTAATGCTGATAAATGTAAAGTTCTGAGGTTAGGTAATGATGATAGAGTTAAAAGATACGAGCTAGATGGTGTTGTGATTGCGAAGTCGGATTGCGAAAGGGATCTGGGAGTTATGATTAGTAAGAATTTAAAACAAAAGGATCAATGCATAAATGTTCGTAATAAGGCAAATCGGACACTTGGATTTATTAATCGCAGCGTTAGTAACAAGACACCTGGTGTGGTTCTCAAGCTATATCTTGCCCTAGTTAGGCCCCATTTAGATTATGCAGTTCAGTTTTGGTCGCCATATTATAGAATGGATATAAATTCACTTGAACGTGTCCAGCGTAGGATGACTAAGTTAATTCCCCAAATTAGAAATCTTTCATATGAAGAAAGATTAACAAAGCTTAAGTTGCATTCACTGGAAAGGCGAAGAGTTAGGGGTGACATGATAGAGGTTTACAAGTGGATGAATGGACATAACCGGGGGGATATTAATAGGGTATTAAAAGTATCAACACAGGACAGAACACGAAACAATGGATATAAATTGGATAAGTTTAGATTTAGGAAAGACTTGGGTAAATACTGGTTCAGTAACAGGGTTGTTGATTTGTGGAACCAATTGCCGCGTAACATTGTGGAGGTGAGGTCCCTCGATTGTTTCAAGCACGGGTTGGACAAGTATATGAGTGGGATTGGGTGGTTATAGAATAGGAGCTGCCTCGTATGGGCCAATAGGCCTTCTGCAGTTACCTTTGTTCTTATGTTCTTATGTTCTTAAACTGCATCTGCCAATCCTTTGACCATTTCAAAACCCTATCTAGATCAACTTGAAGTGATAGTGAGTCCTCCTCCGAATTAATTTCCCTACCGATTTTCGTATCATCGGCAAATTTGCAAATGTTGCTACTCAAACCTGAATCTAAATCATTTATATATATTATAAACAACAGAGGTCCCAGGACAGAGCCTTGAGGCACTCCACTTACAACATTTTCCCACTCTGACTTGATTCCATTTATACTAACTCTCTGTTTCCTTTGGTATAGCCATGCCCTAATCCAGCTTAATATAGCACCCCCAATACCATGAGACTCTATCTTTTTAATCAGTCTTTCATGTGGCACTGTATCAAAAGCTTTGCTAAAGTCAAGGTATACAACATCGCAATCCTTACCACTATCAACTGCCTCAACAATGCTAGAATAAAAAGATAACAAATTTGTTAAACATGAACGGCCATTTATAAAACCATGTTGCGACTCAATTATTAATTTATGTTTTTCAAGATGAAGACGAATTTTATTTGCTATTATAGATTCGAGTAACTTTCCCACAATAGACGTTAGGCTAATTGGTCGATAGTTAGACGCAAGTGATCTATCTCCTTTCTTAAAAACTGGTATCACATTAGCAACTTTCCAAAACTCTGGCACTCTGCCTGACTCTATTGATTTATTAAATATGGTTGACAGTGGGTCACAAAGCTCCTCTTTGCATTCTTTAAGCACCCTGGCAAACACTTCATCCGGCCCTGGGGATTTGTTTGGTTTGAGTTTTACTATTTGTTTAAGAACATCCTCCCTGGTAACTGCTAAACTCGGCAACCTGTAATCGTCCCCACCCACATAGACTTGTTCGGCTGAAGGCATATTGTTAAGTTCCTCTTTAGTAAATACAGATACAAAATATTTATTAAAAATACTACTCATCTCTTCATCACTATCTGTTATTTGACCTGTCTCAGTTTTTAATGGACCTATCCTTTCCCTAGTCTTAGTACGATATAACTGAAAAAAACCTTTAGGATTTGTCTTTGCTTGCCCTGCTATGCGAACTTCATAGTTTCTTTTTGCTTTCCTTATTTCTTTTTTAACATTTCTAACCAGTTGTATGAATTCCTGTTCTAAAGTGACCTCCCCATTTTTAATCCTTTTGTACCAAGCTCTCTTTTTACCTATAAGGTTCTTCAAATTCTTTGTTATCCACTTTGGGTCATTAGTATTCGATCTATTCAATTTGTATGGTATACTACGTTCCTGTGCTTTGTTTAGAATATTCTTAAATAAGTTATATATTGAATCCACATCGAAATCCCCATTTAAGTCACCTATCGCTGGGTTCATGTCTCGCTCCAAGACCGGCCCACACCCCATACCCAAGACTTTCCAATCAATTTGACCCAAAAAATTTCTTAGGCTATTAAAATCAGCTTTTCGAAAATCTGGCACTTTAACAGAATTTTCTCCTACTGGTCTATTCCATTCTATGCTAAATCTGATTTCTTTGTGATCACTGCTCCCTAGCTCACTCCCTATTTCGATGTCATTAATTTGCGTTTCCCTGTTAGTTAACACTAAATCTAAAATATTATTTTCCCGTGTTGGTTCCTTAATGTGTTGCGTAAGAAAGCAATCGTCAATTAATTCTAGAAAATCTTCTGCTTCACTATTCCCTGTTTTGTTCAACCAGTTTATTCCGCTAAAATTAAAGTCACCCATGACATAAATACTGTTAGATCTAGATGCTCTAGATATTTCATCCCATAGATGCTTTGCTTCCATTCTGTCTAAATTTGGTGGCCTATATATTACTCCTATTATAATATTATTAGCTTTTTCGTTTAATTCAATCCAAATAGTTTCTGTGTGTGGCTCTGTTTTGATTCCCTCTTTGAGACTACATTTCAAATTGTCCCCAACATATATGGCTACTCCACCTCCTCGTCTAATATATCTATCTGTGTGAAATAGTTTAAATCCATATATTTGATATTCAGCTAATAGTTCTCTATTTTCTACATTCATCCACGTTTCGGTAAGTGCAATAATATCTATTTTTTCTGTGCAGACAAGAGCATTTAATTCGTTAATTTTATTTCTTAGACTTCTACTGTTAGTGTAATATACCCTAAGTGAATTGTTTTTTTGCGGACCTTCTCTTTCCCTGATCATTTTGCCAATTCCTTTCTCCCACAAACACATACTTTTATTACCTCCTTCCTCCAAATCAATTCCCATACCTCTATCTACTAACAGTTTAAACCCAAACAAACACCTCTAACCACTTCTTCTAACGAGTTCGCAACAGCAACAACCCCAGCTCTCGATAAATGCACCCCATCACGAGCATACATTTCATTTCTTCCATAGAAGTGTTCCCAGTTGTCTATGAAAGATATTGCATTTGATTTGCAATATCTTTCCAGCCGGCAATTGACACCAAGTGCCCTCGATATCCATTCATTTCCCACTCCCTTTCTTGGAAGAATGCCACATATGATCGGGATTCCTCCCTTGCTCCTAACTAACTCTATGGCTGTTTTATACCTCTGAATCAGTTCCTCACTCCTAACTCGACCAACATCATTTCCTCCCACGCTAATGCAAATAATGGGATTGTTCCCATTACCAGCCATAATATCATTCATGTTGTTTATAATATCACCAATGCCAGCTCCGGAATAGCAAACCCTTAACCTGTTCCCCCTATCTCTAGCACAAAACGTTCTATCCAAATACCTTATCTGGGAATCTCCCACAACTAATGTTTGCTTAGGTACTTCCTTTACTTTCTGAGGGGCCTGCGCTTCCTTTCTCTTCGTTGCTTTCCCTTTTGCGCGATCCCTATTAATACCCTATTAATATCCCCTTTGTTATGTCCATTCACCCACTTGTAAACCTCTATCATGTCACCCCTAACTCTTCGCCTTTCCAGTGAATGCAACTTAAGCTTTAAGAACATAAGAACATAAGAACAAAGGCAACTACAGAAGGCCTATTGGCCCATACGAGGCAGCTCCTATTTATAACCACCCAATCCCACTCATATACATGTCCAATCCATGCTTGAAACAATGGAGGGACCCCACCTCCACAATGTTACGCGGCAATTGGTTCCACAAATCAACAACCCTGTTACTGAACCAGTATTTACCCAAGTCTTTCCTAAATCTAAACTTATCCAATTCATACCCATTGTTTCGTGTTCTGTCTTGTGTTGATACTTTTAATACCCTATTAATATCTCCTTTGTTATGTCCATTCACCCACTTGTAAACCTCTATCATGTCACCCCTAACTCTTCGCCTTTCCAGTGAATGCAACTTAAGCTTTGTTAATCTTTCTTCATATGAAAGATTTCTAATTTGGGGAATTAACTTAGTCATCCTACGCTGGACACGTTCAAGTGAATTTATATCCATTCTATAATATGGCGAGCAAAACTGAACTGCAAAATCTAAATGGGGCCTAACTAGAGCAAGATATAGCTTGAGAACCGCACCAGGTGTCTTGTTACTAACGCTGCGATTAATAAATCCAAGTGTCCGATTTGCCTTATTACGAACATTTATGCATTGATCCTTTTGTTTTAAATTCTTACTAATCATAACTCCCAGATCCCTTTCGCAATTCGACTTCGCAATCTCAACTCCATCTAGCTCGTATCTTGTAACCCTATCATCATGACCTAACCTCAGAACTTTACATTTATCAGCATTAAACTGCATCTGCCAATCCTTTGACCATTTCAAAACCCTATCTAGATCAACTTGAAGTGATAGTGAGTCCTCCTCCGAATTAATTTCCCTACCGATTTTCGTATCATCGGCAAATTTGCAAATGTTGCTACTCAAACCTGAATCTAAATCATTTATATATATTATAAACAACAGAGGCCCCAGGACAGAGCCTTGAGGCACTCCACTTACAACATTTACATAAGAACATAAGAACAAAGGTAACTGCAGAAGGCCTATTGGCCCATACGAGGCAGCTCCTATTCTATAACCACCCAATCCCACTCATATACTTGTCCAACCCGTGCTTGAAACAATCGAGGGACCCCACCTCCACAATGTTACACGGCAATTGGTTCCACAAATCAACAACCCTGTTACTGAACCAGTATTTACCCAAGTCTTTCCTAAATCTAAACTTATCCAATTTCTATCCATTGTTTCGTGTTCTGTCCTGTGTTGATACTTTTAATACCCTATTAATATCCCCCCGGTTATGTCCATTCATCCACTTGTAAACCTCTATCATGTCACCCCTAACTCTTCGCCTTTCCAGTGAATGCAACTTAAGCTTTGTTAATCTTTCTTCATATGAAAGATTTCTAATTTGGGGAATTAACTTAGTCATCCTTAGTGAATTAACTCCTTAGTGAATCCTTAGTGAATTAACTTAGGGAATTAACTTAGTCATCCATCTTAGTCTTAGTCATTTGGGGAATTAACTAAATAGATTTAGAATTTAGACAGAATGGAAGCAAAGCATCTATGGGATGAAATATCTAGAGCATCTAGATCTAACAGTATTTATGTCATGGGTGACTTTAATTTTAGCGGAATAAACTGGTTGAACAAAACAGGGAATAGTGAAGCAGAAGATTTTCTAGAATTAATTGACGATTGCTTTCTTACGCAACACATTAAGGAACCAACACGGGAAAATAATATTTTAGATTTAGTGTTAACTAACAGGGAAACGCAAATTAATGACATCGAAATAGGGAGTGAGCTAGGGAGCAGTGATCACAAAGAAATCAGATTTAGCATAGAATGGAATAGACCAGTAGGAGAAAATTCTGTTAAAGTGCCAGATTTTCGAAAAGCTGATTTTAATAGCCTAAGAAATTTTTTGGGTCAAATTGATTGGAAAGGCTTGGGTATGGGGTGTGGGCCGGTCTTGGAGCGAGACATGAACCCAGCGATAGGTGACTTAAATGGGGATTTCGATGTGGATTCAATATATAACTTATTTAAGAATATTCTAAACAAAGCACAGGAACGTAGTATACCATACAAATTGAATAGATCGTATACTAATGACCCAAAGTGGATAACAAAGAATTTGAAGAACCTTATAGGTAAAAAGAGAGCTTGGTACAAAAGGATTAAAAATGGGGAGGTCACTTTAGAACAGGAATTCGTACAACTGGTTAGAAATGTTAAAAAAGAGATAAGGAAAGCAAAAAGAAACTATGAAGTTCGCATAGCAGGGCAAGCAAAGACAAATCCTAAAGGGTTTTTTCAGTTATATCGTACTAAGACTAGGGAAAGGATAGGTCCATTAAAAACTGAGACAGGTCAAATAACAGATAGTGATGAAGAGATGAGTAGTATTTTTAATAAATATTTTGTATCTGTATTTACTAAAGAGGAACTTAACAATATGCCTTCAGCCGAACAAGTCTATGTGGGTGGGGACGAGGACAGGTTGACGAGTTTAGCAGTTACCAGGGAGGATGTTCTTAAACAAATAGTAAAACTCAAACCAAACAAATCCCCAGGGCCGGATGAAGTGTTTGCTAGGGTGCTTAAAGAATGCAAAGAGGAGCTTTGTGACCCACTGTCAACCATATTTAATAAATCAATAGAGTCAGGCAGAGTGCCAGAGTTTTGGAAAGTTGCTAATGTGATACCAGTTTTTAAGAAAGGAGATAGATCACTTGCGTCTAACTATCGACCAATTAGCCTAACGTCTATTGTGGGAAAGTTACTCGAATCTATAATAGCAAATAAAATTCGTCTTCATCTTGAAAAACATAAATTAATAATTGAGTCGCAACATGGTTTTATAAATGGCCGTTCATGTTTAACAAATTTGATATCTTTTTATTCTAGCATTGTTGAGGCAGTTGATAGTGGTAAGGATTGCGATGTTGTATACCTTGACTTTAGCAAAGCTTTTGATACAGTGCCACATGAAAGACTGATTAAAAAAATAGAGTCTCATGGTATTGGGGGTGCTATATTAAGCTGGATTAGGGCATGGCTATACCAAAGGAAACAGAGAGTTAGTATAAATGGAATCAAGTCAGAGTGGGAAAATGTTGTAAGTGGAGTGCCTCAAGGCTCTGTCCTGGGATCTCTGTTGTTTATAATATATATAAATGATTTAGATTCAGGTTTGAGTAGCAACATTTGCAAATTTGCCGATGATACGAAAATCGGTAGGGAAATTAATTCGGAGGAGGACTCACTATCACTTCAAGTTGATCTAGATAGGGTTTTGAAATGGTCAAAGGATTGGCAGATGCAGTTTAATGCTGATAAATGTAAAGTTCTGAGGTTAGGTAATGATGATAGAGTTACAAGATACGAGCTAGATGGTGTTGTGATTGCGAAGTCGGATTGCGAAAGGGATCTGGGAGTTATGATTAGTAAGAATTTAAAACAAAAGGATCAATGCATAAATGTTCGTAATAAGGCAAATCGGACACTTGGATTTATTAATCGCAGCGTTAGTAACAAGACACCTGGTGTGGTTCTCAAGCTATATCTTGCTCTAGTTAGGCCCCATTTAGATTATGCAGTTCAGTTTTGGTCGCCATATTATAGAATGGATATAAATTCACTTGAACGTGTCCAGCGTAGGATGACTAAGTTAATTCCCCAAATTAGAAATCTTTCATATGAAGAAAGATTAACAAAGCTTAAGTTGCATTCACTGGAAAGGCGAAGAGTTAGGGGTGACATGATAGAGGTTTACAAGTGGATGAATGGACATAACCGGGGGGATATTAATAGGGTATTAAAAGTATCAACACAGGACAGAACACGAAACAATGGATATAAATTGGATAAGTTTAGATTTAGGAAAGACTTGGGTAAATACTGGTTCAGTAACAGGGTTGTTGATTTGTGGAACCAATTGCCGCGTAACATTGTGGAGGTGGGGTCCCTCGATTGTTTCAAGCACGGGTTGGACAAGTATATGAGTGGGATTGGGTGGTTATAGAATAGGAGCTGCCTCGTATGGGCCAATAGGCCTTCTGCAGTTACCTTTGTTCTTATGTTCTTATGTAACATAAGAACAAAGGTAACTGCAGAAGGCCTATTGGCCCATACGAGGCAGCTCCTATTCTATAACCACCCAATCCCACTCATATACTTGTCCAACCCGTGCTTGAAACAATCGAGGGACCCCACCTCCACAATGTTACGCGGCAATTGGTTCCACAAATCAACAACCCTGTTACTGAACCAGTATTTACCCAAGTCTTTCCTAAATCTAAACTTATCCAATTTATATCCATTGTTTCGTGTTCTGTCCTGTGTTGATACTTTTAATACCCTATTAATATCCCCCCGGTTATGTCCATTCATCCACTTGTAAACCTCTATCATGTCACCCCTAACTCTTCGCCTTTCCAGTGAATGCAACTTAAGCTTTGTTAATCTTTCTTCATATGAAAGATTTCTAATTTGGGGAATTAACTTAGTCATCCTACGCTGGACACGTTCAAGTGAACGTGCTCTGCTTGCTTGCTCTGCTATGCGAACTTCATAGTTTCTTTTTGCTTTCCTAATCTCTTTTTTTAACATTTCTAACCAGTTGTATGAATTCCTGTTCTAACCTGACTTCCCCATTCTTATTCCTTTTGTACCAAGCTCTCTTTTTACCTATAAGGTTCTTTAAATTATTTGTTATCCACTTTGGGTCATTAGTATTCGATCTATTCAATTTGTATGGTATACTACGTTCCTGCGCTTTGTTTAGAATATTCTTAAATAAGTTATATATTAAATCCACATCGAAATCCCCTTTTACGTCACCTGTCGCTGGGTTTATGTCTCGCTCTAAGACCGGCCCACACCCCATACCCAAGAGTTTCCAATCTATTTGACCCAAAAAATTTCTTAGGCTATTAAAATCAGCTTTTTGAAAATCTGGCACTTTAACAGAATTTTCTCCTACAGGTCTATTCCATTCTATGCTAAATCTGATTACTTTGTGATCACTGTTCCCTAGCTCACTCCTTATTTCGATGTCATTAATTTGTGTTTCCCTGTTAGTTAACACTAAATCTAAAATATTATTTTCCCGCGTTGGTTCCTTAATGTGTTGCGTAAGAAAGCAATCGTCAATTAATTCTAGAAAATCTTCTGCTTCACTATTCCCTGTTTTGTTCACCCAGTTTATTCCACTAAAATTAAAGTCACCCATGACATAAATACTGTTAGATCTAGATGCTCTAGATATTTCATCCCATAGATGCTTTGCTTCAATTCTGTCTAAATTTGGTGGCCTATATATAGCTCCTATTATAATATTATTTGCTTTTTCATTTAATTCTATCCAAATAGTTTCTGTGTGTGGCTCAGTTTTGATTCCCTCTTTGAGACTACATTTCAAATTGTCCCTAACATATATGGCTACTCCCCCTCCTCGTCTAATATATCTATCTGTGTGAAATAGTTTAAATCCATTTATCTGATATTCAGCTAATAGTTGTCTATTTTCTACATTCATCCACGTTTCGGTAAGTGCAATAATATATATTTTTTCTGTGCAGACAAGAGCATTTAATTCATTAATTTTATTTCTTAGACTTCTACTGTTAGTGTAATATATCCTAAGTGAATTGTTATTTTGAGGCCCTTTTCTTTCCCTGATCATTTTGCCAATTCCTTTCTCCCACGAACACATACTTTTATTACCTCCTTCCTCCAAATCAATTCCCATACCATTTACTGCTGCTTATTTTCACTGCTATGCGTTCCGCTTCCCTGCTGATAATATCTAGGCATTTTTGTGCATGGTTCCTTGCACCTTTGCCATTGATGATAACCACAAAGTCGTCTGCATAGTTAAGAAGTTTGGCTTTTGGTAGCTTGAACTTCATGAATTGTTCCATGAGACATTTGAAGAGGAAGGGGCTTAGTATTCCTCCCTGCGGAGTTCCATTTTCCAGCATCTTTGAGGTCGATGTTTTTCCTCTGAATTTGACTTTAGCTTCTCGGGTAAGCAGTCTTCCTTTGGCAAAAGAAAGAGCGTGTCCTTTGATTTCCTTATCCACAAGGCAGCACAGTGTAGCTGGAGCACTGGCTAACTCGAAGGCTTTTTCAAGGTCTAGAAAAACAAGGATTCCAGGTTTGTCATTGATTTGATCCAGGAGGGAGGTAAGGCATTCTGTGGGCCGGTATTGGAGCTAGACGTGAACCCAGCGATAGGTGACGTAAAAGGGGTTTTCGATGTGGATTCAAAATATAACCTATTTAAAAATATTCTAAGCAAAGCCCAGGAATGTAGTATACCATATAAATTGAATAGATCGAATACTAATGATCCAAAGTGGATAACAAAGGATCTGAAGAACCTTATAGGTAAAAAGAGAGCGTGGTACAAAAGAGTTAAGAATGGGGAAGTCAGTTTAGAACAGGAATTCGTACACCTGGTTAGAAATAATAAAACAGGGATAAGGAAAGCAAAATGAAACTATGACGTTCGCAGAGCAGAGTAAGCGAAGACAAATCCTAAAGGGTTTTCCCAGTTATACCGGACAAAGATTAGGGAAAGGATAGGTCCATTAAAAACTGAGACAGCTCAAATAACAGATAGTGATGAAAAGATGAGCAGTATTTTTAATAAATATTTTATATCTGTATTTACTAAGAAGGAACTTAACAATATGCCTTCAGCTGAACAAGTCTATGTGGGTGGGGACGAGGACAGGTTGACTAGTTACCAGGGAGGATGTAATTAAACAAATAGTAAAACTAAAACCAAACAAATCCCCAGGGCCGGATGAAGTGTTTGCCAGGGTGCTTAAGAATGCAAAGAGGAGCTTTGCGACCACTGTCTACCATATTTAATAAATCAATAGAGTCAGGCAGAGTGCCAGAGTTATGGAAAGTTGCTAATGTGATACCAGTTTTTAAGAGAGGAGATAGATCACTTGCGTCAAGCTATCGGCCAATTAGTCTAACGTCTATTGTGGAAAGTTACTCGAATCGATAATTGCAAATAAAATCTTGAAAAACATAAATTAATAATTGAGTCGCAACATGGTTTTATAAATGGCCGTTCATGTTTAACAAATTTGTTATCTTTTTATTCTAGCATTGTTGAGGCAGTTGATAGTGGTAAGGATTGTGATGATGCTGTGTACCTTGACTTTAGCAAAGCTTTTGATACAGTGCCACATGAAAGACTGATTAAAAAGATAGAGGCTCATGGTATTGGGGGTGCTATATTAAGCTGGATTAGGGCATGGCTATACCAAAGGAAACAGAGTTAGTATAAATGGAGTCAAGTCAGAGTGGGAAAATGTTGTTAGTGGAGTACCTCAGGGCTCTGTCCTGGGACCTCTGTTGTTTATAATATATATAAATGATTTAGATTCAGGTTTGAGTAGCAACATTTGCAAATTTGCCGATGATACAAAAATCGGTAGGGAAATTAATACAGAAGAAAACTCACTATTACTTCAAGTTGATCTAAATAGGGTTTTGAAATGGTTAAAGGATTGGCAGATGCAGTTTAATGCTGTTAAATAAAAAGTTCTGAGGCTAGGTAATGATGATAGAGTTACAAGATACGAGCTAGATGGTGTTGAGATTGCGAAGTCGGATTGCGAAAGGGATCTGGGAGTTATGATTAGTAAGAATTTAAAACAAATGGATCAATGCATGAATGTTCATAATAAGGCAAATAAGACACTGGGATTTATTAATCAAAGCGTTAGTAACAAGACACCTGGTATGGTTCTTTTGCTATATCTAGCTCTGGTTAGGCCCCTTTCAGCAGTGTGGTCACAATGCGACCCAAACGTCTTAAGGTCAGAGTTACTCCACTTGACGGTAATCCAAGAATGCTCAATAATAATTTCATCGAAGTTATAACCAATGATAACCCTAAGGAGGGACACTATTTGCCACACCATGCCATACTGAAAGACACATTTACTACACCACTAAGAATAGTGTTTAACTGCAATGCTAAGGCCAAACATAATAGTGTCTCGTTGAATGACTGCCTTCAAATAGGTCCAAGCCTAACACAGATGCTATACAATGTGCTGTTAAAGTTCCGCATTGGGGCTTATGTATACACGGCCGACATCAGTAAGGCATTCCTTAGGGTAGGTCTCCAAGAAGAGTGCAACTACACCAAGTTCCTTTGGCTAAAGGATCCTAGTGATCCAAACAGTGAAATAATCAGAGGTTTGCATCAGTTTTGTTTGGTGGTACTTCTTCACCGTTTCTGCTTCAAGCAATCTTAGATACGTATTTGAAGAAGTCTAATAGCCCAAATAAAACTGAAATTAGCAATAACCTGTATGTGGACAATTTGCAAGGAACTACTAACAGTGAAAGAAAACTGCTAAACATATATCAAGAGGTTAATCTAGAGTTGTTGAGAGCAAATAGGCTACTTCAGTCGTAGGCCTCCAATAACCCTAACTTAAATCAACTGATCGAAGACGAGTTTCTAGACTACAAGGTACTCCAGAATATAAAAATACTAGGTGTTGAATGGAATACAACTTCAGATCAGTTGACCATTAAATCGGTGGAACTTGATATCGCCGATTTAACCATGAGGATACTATTATACCAAGTCAGAAAACCTTTCGATCCCCTTGACCTTTTAAGCCCCATATTAATAAAGGTTAAGTTGATTATGCAAGAATGCTGGCAAGATAGGTTGGGACAATCCTCTAACAACGGCCCTACTAGAAAAATGGCAACACCTCCCCATTGATCTAAGTGTCTTAGCCTCTATCAAGTTTCCTCGTAACATCATAATAATAAACCAACCTATTAAGCTACATGCGTTTTGTGATGCCTCAGGAAAGTCTTATGGCACTGTAGCCTATTCAGTGATAAGCGAATAGTCAAGTCTGTTCACATCTAAAGTTAGGGAAGAAGCAGAAGCAGTCACCGTTGAAAAAACAGTCGTTGGCAAAATTTGAATTAACTGCCCTACTGTTAGGAGTAAGACAGGCTCATTGTCTGACTAAAACTTTAAGTCTTATCCACTTTAATGAAACAGTGGTACGGCCAGACAATGAGACAGTATTACAGTGGGTGAAAAACAACAATAGCAAAACTCCTTACACTAGTAACCGCATAAAGGAAATCAGAGAGTTGTCAGCAGGGTACAAACTAAGACATGTACCCACCAAAGAGAATCCAGCTGACTACCTCTCCGGAGTCCTGATTTTAATGCAATTAGCTAAAACCGAGATGTGATTTAAAGGACCTCAGTGGCAAGTCAGTAGCCAATAGCCTTAACAAAAGCCACAAGCCATTGTGACCAATGTCACTGATCCCACTGAGAAACCAGAACCACTTCAGACTTTGGTAATTGATACTAATCAGTATTCTGTTCTCAACAAACTGTTAGGTGTCTCACAAAGGATATTTGATTTCCTAAATAAAATAGGAATCAAATATCAATTCCCTAGTGTCCTAAAATATTGAGTCAAAAGAGCCCAAACAGACACTTACGGGAAGGATTTTGAAAACCTTCCTAAAAAACTTATTCACGATCTGGGTCTCTGGGCTGAACCAGTCAAAGTGCAGACGGCCACTTACAGCACGCCTAAATAGATTTAGATATAAAACATCCAATGTTTCTCCCTGAAAACCACAGAGCAATCAGTTTAATTATGTTACATATACACAAACATTGCACTCTACATATTGGGGTACTAGATACCCTCACTTCCTTGAGACAACAGTTCTGGCCTCCTCAAGGTCGCCATACTGTAACGTTCATACTAAAATCCTGTGTAATCTGCCAGAGGTATGACGCTCGGGTGTGTCCTTATCCAGGACCTCCACCACTCCCTAGGGAACAAGTTGTTCACCTTCGTCCTTTTGAGACCACCTGGGTAGACTACACAGAAGCTCTAACACTCATAGGCACTAAAGACAAAGTTCCAATGAAGGCGTACATCTGCTTATTCATCTATGCCACGACAAGGGAAGTACATCTAGAAGTGACTCACGACATGAGTGCTGAGACATTCATACAGGCTTTCTGCAGGTTTGATACCCATCAATCCTGCCCTTAGTTGATGATCTCAAACAATGGGTCCAACTTGGTGGCAGGGAAGCATGCCCGAGGGAGGTTTGGAACCACCCAGTGGTACGCACTGCCCTTAATCAACGGCAGTGCCACTGGAAGTTTATACCTCCCAGAACACTGGGGCACGAAGGTTTCTACGAGTGGATGGTGGGAACGGTGAAACGTTGTTTAAGGGAAACCCTTCAACGCCAAAAGATTGATCTACAAGAGCTTCACACCGTTGTCACAGAAATTGAGTCTCGGGTCAATAACCGACCACTGATCTACCTCTGACAACCACTCGCAATGTGAGCCATTAATTCCATTTAGCTGGACTTCACTTTTTGTGTGTATTCAAGTAAGAACATAAGAATGAAGGTAACTGCAGAAGGCCTATTGGCCCATACGAGGCAGCTCCTAACAAAGTAGGGGCATCAGAGGTAGAACTATTTAGTTGACAGAGCCCAAGTGACCCCAGACAACTATTTTATATTTCAGGGGGGGGGGCGTTTACAGCACGCCAAAATAAATTTAGAAATGAAACATCAAATGTTTCTCCCCTGTAACCACAAAGTATGAGGGACAACATTCACATATTTATTTGAGAATTAGGTCCATCTCATCTGATGTATGGAGGACATATTAACCCTCTAGCATCTCTCACTGACGAGAGACCAGAGGATCCTTCGTAGGTCAGAGAGAGTGACTTGGTTCAGAGCTGCAACATCTGTCAAGAATAATAAGTCGGTGGAATGAAGTTTGGACTCTGGAGTATCTAATTGCTTTGAGGGAGAATCACTTTGGGGCAAAAAAAAAACTACAATAAAATTCACTTAAAACCTGGTGATGTTGTTTTGGTGGACAGTGACGGTCCACATTCAGACATTCAGAGAGGCCTCTGTGCCATATAGTCTCTGTTCATCCAGACAGCCTCGGTATCTAGAGAATAGTGAAAGTTAAGTGCAGAGGCACTACTAGTCTCAAGACACTAGATAAATTAGTTCCTTTGGAACTAGCTAGAAATGAAGTCGTCCAAAGACTCCCCACCCCAGCAGCTCCAGTATGGAACATCCATCCTGAAAAGACTGGCGCACAACAGTGCAAATTAAAACTTAAAGAATATTATAATTCTGGAGGAGAGGAATGAAGTGTTCGCCAGTCTTAAACACAGGTCTCCAACCCGTGTTTCTCCTCCCCTGGAATTATGTCGAAAATTCTGACACTTAATACTAACTCCTGGCATACCAAGAAAAAAATGCACTCTTGTTAGGCAAATGCTAACACTAACTAACCGTAAAATAGTTTAGTTAATCTTTCAAAGAAATTGGGATTTCAGAAGTTCTCATAGAAAATGGGATATATGTCACATCAACAGATCTCTATTTATCAATAAAGTAATCTTAAAACAAGCAGTCTGATGACTGTATATAATAAAAAAACACTTCGCATCTCATAGAAGTATTTACAAACAAAATATAAAATAAATGTCACTGCTGATAAAATAAAACTCGTACCGTTTTGGATGCATCAGGCAGTGCATCCAGGCAGGGAGAGGGAGGATAGACGCCTCTTGCACACGAACTTGGACAGAGACTGGTGCATCGTTGCCTTAAAAAAAACTTCTCTGGGAGACACAGGAATCACAGAGCTACCATTCAACAAATTCCTTGAGTTATTTCGAACCATATTGCGTAGCTACCTCACCACTTGTTGAGAAATACTTTTTTTTCTGTTTGACCTCTTTACTAGTTAAATTCAGGCCAGATAACATTAGTTAATACACACAGAAATCACAATAACGTGATATATCAAATTAACAAATCCACATGGGCCTTGATGAGGGTTCGAATCTATGCACTGGATGTTCCCAGACGTGCTTTAGTCAACTGTATAACGGCATGGAAAAGAATTGCAACCTGGAGAGCTACTAGCCTCACGAGGATCCCGAGGCTTCTACTGATGCCTAACCGGGGTTTCACACAATTTTCTCATGCACTCAGGCTGTCAACCAAATAGTTCTACCTCTGTCCTGGATTGCTTTGTGTGTGAAATCGTGGTTAGGCTTCAGTAGAAGTTTCGGGATCCTTGTGAGGGCAGTAGCACAGGTTGCAATTCTTACACCATGTCGTGGTACAGTTGACTAAGGCACGTCTGGGAACACTCAGCACATAGGTTCGCACCCCTCATCAAGGCCCTTTTGGATTTGATCATATTAGTTAATGTCATTTCGGTTACGAGGTGCAAGAGATACCTAAACAGGCGAGCATCTCACATTTATCTTATAATCCAATGCCATGTTATATATGTTATAAGGTGTTGTTGCATCGTTTATGGTGAAGTCATCCAGCAGGTAAGCTGTAACGACTTAAGACATTGTCAACGAATCATTTGGTTCTACACGAAACACGCCCTGACGCCATATTTGCTCGACCACAAGACGATTAGGAGTACTAGATCAGGACAAGTGCATGGCATGTTAATTTAAATAGGCAGCATTCTACATAACAGCTAAGCTGTACTACTCTTTTTAAATAACCCATTATAGCTTAGTAGACTAACCTTTAGTAGTGTAATTAATCCAATCGATTACATTTGATTAGGATATCATTCATAAACACCCCTAAATATGTGAAGGGAGGCTCTTAGCAGGATAAAATATAATATACAGTCCACTTAAGTCTATATAAATAAAAATATAAATGATCGTTAGTTCAAAATTGCTCATCTCCGAAAGTTCTTCAGTGATTGCTTTGAAATTTTGATACAACGTTCGATTTGCATTCAAGTGTGTTTTTATATACATACTATATAGATTTCACATCTGTAACAGGTAAAAACATGCTTTAAAAAAAACTGTATTTTTCATGAGTTTTCATGTGAGGGAAATCTCCGAAACGTCTTTACCAAGTACTTTGAAATTTTGACACAATATTTTTATATACCTACTATATACATGCCACACCTGTGACAGGTAAAAACATACTTTTTGAAAAAAGGGCTATCTGTTGGACGTAAGAGCATCACACTCTGTAATCTCCAAAAGTTCTTCACCGATTGCTTTGAAATTTTGACACAACATTTCATTTGAATATGTACATGGTTTTTATATACCAACTATATAGATGCTGCACCTGTGATAGGTAAAAACATGTTAAAAAAAAACACCATCTGTTGCATTGAAAAGAAACACAGGCTATATTAAATGTGTTACGATTCCATTTCAATGTTTCCAATTGTATTGATAAATTGAATTTTCATAGATTTCTATATATTTTCATTTAGATATATTTATTTTGTGTGACATTGTCAGTGACGGGAACATCAGATCATTTGATGTTCCCCTTTTCTGATAATTTTTCGGTGATGGGAACATCACATCATTTGGGAATGCATCGGATGAGGGAGTGGGGAATGGTGGGGAGGACGAGGGGATGGTGTGGAGGATACGGGGATGGGGTAGGGGTAATGGTGGAGAGGACGAGGGGAGAGGGGAATGGGGGAGGGAGGAAATGGTGGGGACGATGAGGAGACAGGGGAGTGGGGGAATGGTGGAGAGGATGAGGGGATGTGGGAATGGTGGGGAGGACGAGGGGACGGGGGACTGGAGAATAGTTGGGAGGACAAAGGGAACGAAGGAGAGGACAATGGTGAGGAGGACGAAGGGGACAGGGGAGGGGTTGCTGTGGCCGGGTCCAGCTAGTTATAAAATAAACACAAGAAATAAATTCATAAAATAAATAATTAAATAAATAAAATCATAAATTAAATAATTAAATAAATATCAAATCAATAAATAAATTCCTGCTGAGAATTTCCCCCACAAGATGGACCACTGCAGCAAGATCCAGGGAAGCTGCAGAGGTGTCTGGGCCCTGCCACAAACCTAGGACGGTTCCTACAGTGGAACTGTCGTGGAGAGACAAGTATATGAGCCGAAGGAAGTGTGAAGGATGGCACTGGAATGGTCTGTGGAAGGAGTATACCGATGCATACGTCAGCCTAGCTGTTACGGTATAGACACCATCGTCGGAGTGTGAAGTGGCAATTTCTGCGTAATCTACGGGTCTGCACTCCAACTCCCCTAATATTGGGTGCTACATAGTCAACTCCATCTGTTGGTGGTGGTGTGATATCAGTGGAAGGCTCCAGTTTCCTGCCTAAGTCAGAAGAGCAGGTCAAAGATGATGACCTCTGGTGGGTGGTGTATCGAGATCAACGCCATCTAGGTTGTGGCTACAAGTTACATTTCAATTCCCCGGTGGATCGGTGTTATTCTAAGGGCACCCAGTGTACTGTCCATTTAATTAATGACGTTTTATGTTCACAGAGGGGACATAAGGAGGTGATTGCATCGAGGAGGGCAGTTCAACCTGCGCATTCCAAGAACTCTTGACTTCGTCCTGTGAGAAGATAAAGTGACCGCCGTTGGTTAGAGCAGTTTTTTTTTCTGGAATATTCCTGCGTGGGCCCTAAGCCTCTGGCTGGTCCACTAAGTGTTTGCTTGTTTCTGTTTTACTTGGGCGGAGTATGAGTATTTATGACTCGTATGGTCGCTTCAGTAAGATTTTGCCATATGTGTTTAACAATTTCTTCTGTTCTGTTGAATCTAAGTTGAAATCTTAGGTTAGAGCAGTGTGTTAGCTGTTGATGTATGCAGTGTTGTATGGGACCGACGTACCCGGGATTGGCCAGTAAGAATTACGAGACGATTGTGGTGCGTCTGTTGTGAAGTGCTGCTAGTGAGCGACTAGAGACTTCTGTCAGGGTGTTAGCTACCCCTGTATGTGATTGTTTGAGACCCCTGTCAGCGTGTGGCTGAAACCCCTCTTCCAGTGTGTATTTGGAGAGTGGAGGTGGGGTATTGACACATCGTGGCGATACGGTGTGTGTGTGTGTGTGGACTGGGCCATATTGAGGAAGGTGAACTCGCCAGTGTTTGCCATTAGGAGTGGACGACGAGTACCTGGAAAGTGGATTCACCAGGATTGATGAACACTGCCGTTGACAATACAATACAATTGACAATACAACTGCCGTTGTATTGTCTTCTGCGTGAAAGAGACAATATTGTAAATAGGTGTAGTAATACTTTAATTTAATATTTTTATAGTGGTGAAGATGTTAATATATTTGTGAAGGTAATTGAGTATTGCTTTTTCCCCTTTTTATTCATTGCACTACTACTTGACTCATCCAGTTCTTGAAAGCTTACCACCGACTTGGGGTTGGATATAGAAGAAGAGGTTATAACAGCAAGATCCCGGTTACTGGCCCAAAGTGGCCATAACACTAGCATAAAGTATGCTGGGGCGACTCGGAAGTCTAGTGCTGAAAAGAAAACGTTGCTGGATGGAGGAAAGATAGAAGGTGCTGCTATGAAGAGATGACGCTCTTACAGGATAAGAGGAGCCAGGAAGAGAAAAGAAGACTGGCGAGGAAAGAAGCGTGAGTGGAAATGAGGCAGACCTGTAGGACACCGTGGGAGTGAAGGAGTACCTCATAGTGCACTATGTGGTGATTACACTACGTGTACTAACTCCTTGTGGCGGTAAAGAGTCGCGGTGGCGGTGGCGGTGGCTATGAGGGCAGGTTCCTCTGCAGGTGTTCTGGGAACACTACCCTCACCAAACCCTACACAAGGTGGAGGAACGATATGGAAGACTGGCGAGGTGATTTGGACCACGCCACAGACTGGATAATAAGCAAGTCAGGAACGGAGAGAGCAAGAATATCGGTTACCCTCTTTGGTGCTGGCCATTCAGTATGACTCTTAATTTAGGGGAGGAGTATGTTGCGGAGTCCAGCTAGTAATCTCTTCAAAGCAAAAGGAAACACAAAACGCCCAAGCCCTCAAGAGAAAACCACGGAGAACGAACATTCATGGAGAAACGTCGGTGCGCCTGTGTTCAAATGTGTTATTTGAATAACTGATGCTACATGGACCGTCGAAATACACTTCTTCTCTCCCGACTAATAAATGTCATTCTCCCCAATGTACATAGTTTAGAAGACACCTAGTTTCGTTTGATAGGGAGGAGCGGACTATAGCGGACTTATAGCGAGGAGAGGTGCCAAAAATAAAATTGAATTGTTTGTTGTAAGCTCGTTTGGGGAAGTGATGAGAATCAACGTTGTAAGCAAATATGCCGGCTCGATTTGAGAGACGACGAGGATTCCTGCCAAACTGTTCTGGTGGGAGAGCGTCAAGTCTCCTGGTTTTTGGGAATGTGATTTGTCGAATGTGGGGATGTGTACTTTTTGACCAATCAAAGGGGGCCACTGACATGATATAGTGTGACGTCAGCGCCTTAGGCTCTAGGTGGGAAAGCCTCCAGCTGTCACTAACCACCTAGAGGAGAACGTGATGAGACGTGTCACATGTCTGTCCCACAAAGGTGTAGTTTAAGTCACCAGAAGGGAAGTCAAGATTAGCAGTACTCAAGAGGCAATGGTCAACTTCGAGAAGGCAACTGGTCAACTTCGAGAAGATCTGGTGTACTATACCAAGACAGGACACGAGAAGCTCCAGTGACGTCGGTGTACACCTGAGTATCTCAGGAGTTTTTTTTTTTTTGAGATATATACAAGAGTTGTTACATTCTTGTGCAGCCACTAGTACGCGTGGCGTTTCGGGCAGGTCCCTGGAATACGATCCCCGCCGCGAAGAATCGTTGTTACAACCAAGTACCCATTTTACTGTTGAGTTAAACAGAGGCTACAGTTAAGAATTAGCGCCCAGTAAATCCTCCCCGGCCAGGATACGAACCCATGACAAAGCGCTCGCGGAACGCCAGGCGAGTGTCTTACCACTATACCACAGAGACTGGTGAAGTTGGTGGAGTTAGGGGATTGAGTATTGGCCAGCGAGCCACTCCAGGTGTGGATACTGAGGAAAGCATTTGGGGCAGTACTGGTCTACGTGTCTCAACAGCAGAGCAGCCATGGGGAAAGCAACGTCACTTTTACATGGGAGGAGAGGACCAGTAATCAATGTGGGAGATCGACGGACGTCTGGGAGACATTTGACGTATTCCAGTGGAACCTTCAGGGGTGGTCAGTCGTCGGTCGTTTATCGATAAGGGGGAAAAAAAGAACAACCATGGTTTTACTACGAAAGACTGGAAAGAGGAACTCTACAGGAACCACAAAGATGTCCTTGTGGGGCATCTACCAACTGTAACAAGCCTTTAAGACTGAAGCTAACGTTCTTCTGTATTAAAGGAGGATTAAGTACCCTCCCCATTTCCTTTGCTTGACTGGGAGTAGATATAATTTGTTTTATGATCCCAGAGTGATTTTATCGTGGTGAGAGCCAGATTAAGATATTTAAGTATATGTATATCGGTGGTACACTAGAGTTTGTTTGGTCCAGAATAATTGTGTTATTGGTGAGATCATAGCAACTATTTTATGAGTGAAAATTAAATTAACATTTTTTTTTTTAAATTTTGCCCCGAGGGGCGAGTTTATTGGGCAGCGCCACTCATCTTGTGAGTGAACATACCGCCATAGCAGAATGTACAACACTCCCCAATAGGAAGAAAACCCGCTGGGTTGTTCATCCTGTCACTTGTACCCAGACACAGCTGGGACTTGCTTAACTGTCTCAAGTGAACAGCTCCTCAAACAAGAAGATTAACATTTATCAACCCTTAAAAGCTTACGTTATCTTGCGGGTGCAAAATGGGGAAATCTTTTAAGAACAGTATCAATATTTGACAAATAGTGTTTTCCTAACTCAAACAATGTGGGGTTTATTATTCTACAGTTATTCCTAATGTCTCTCAGGTGTTCACATTCACGTAGATAGTGGTCAAGGCGGTGTCCATCACTCTCACCACAGATTCTGCAACTTCGCTGATCAACTGTTGTTTCCATTCCAAATCTCCATGGATATTTGTATCTAAGACGGATTCTCGCTATTACAGATTCTCTCCCTCGTCGTCCTCCTCTTCGGCCATACTGATTGGGATTGCCAGCTGCAACCATGTTGTACCATCGTACAGATTCACTGGTTTGTGCTTCTATCCTCCTTTCCTCAGTTACCTTGTCACGGTGATGTTGCCTGATAATACCTCTAATTTGTAGTTGAGTCTTGGGTATGAAGTATTCAATATGGTCTCCTTCAGCGCCTTCAGCAGCCAGCACATCTGCTCGTTCATTTCCACATATTCCAACATGGGAGGGGATCCACAGAAACTTGATGACTCTTCCCTGATTGGTAAGTACTCTCACAGCTCTCTTGATTTCAGCGACTATTGCAAGATTTTCTGCCTGATTTTTACTTAGGCTTTGCAGTGCTGCTTTTGAATCGGTGCAAATCACTGCACCATTAGTGTTCCGTTCAAGAAACCTTAATGCCATAACAATGGCAGTTAGCTCTACTTGCGTTGAAGAGGCATAGTTCTCAATACGTGCTTTTTCTTCATTTCTGCGTTGGAAGGTATTATCCTTGATTACCGTGTATGCTGCACCAGCCCTGCCATTGATAGGATTAGATGACCCGTCAGTGTAGATTTGATCTAGTTCATCTCCGGCTTCTTTACAAATGTCCTCGAGATACTTGTGCCTCATTTCTTGTGGTATCATGTTGGATTTTTTCATTGCCATTTCATTGATGATGATCTTGCATGAGTCATCCTCCCAGGGAGGTAACCTCTCTACAGGCAGGAGCTCACGGGCTTGCTCAAGCAGGTGAAGCTCTTCAAGGTAGCAGACGGGTGTAGCAAGGTAGCAGACAGCTCTTCAAGGTAGCAAATAAAATTAACATTTTATTTGGTGAAAAACCCTGAGATGAGTAATAGCCTAATGGGTCTGATAATATAGTTTGGTGAACGGTGTTACCATATTGTTATAGAGTTCCACAGTGGTGTTGCCACCTAGTGACAGTTAATATATTTTTCGACTTAAGCCGGTGTACCTTTAATTTCGGTAAACAATTTATACCTTTACCTATTGTTTCGATTTATTACTTTCTTCACCCTCTTTAATGTTTGCCTAGGGTTGGGTTTGAACATTGAACACGATTAAGAAAACTTTAGGCTGAGAATGCTTACCACTGTATTAATGGAAATTGTCTGATCGTGAGTAAAGTACTAGCTAGATTGGCGACCTTAGGCTACGGACCTTTGCGGCGGGCAAATCAGTAGCAAGGGGCCTGGGTCAGGGCCAATGTATGAAGAGATTGGAAACTTGGAAGCGGCCGGTTTACCTCACTCATTACGGGTTACAAGGTAGAGTGAGAGAATGTCCATGTAAGTGACTGAGGTACTCCCCTTAAGTGGACAATGCCACGGTAGGAGGGGAGGAAGACCCGGATGTAGCAACACTGGTCACACAAAACCCTTGTGCACCCCACCAGCTAAAAACACTCCCAACCATAGGGAAGACAGATAGGCACAGACACACAGCTTAGGGCAAAGACCACCCCAAGTTGTCGGCCCCATAAGGGAGTGCGTCCCGAACTCCTCCGGAAAGACAACCCTGACCGCACAAGGGAAATACTCAAAGAGCGCACCAGGAAGATAACCCTGTGCGCTCTTTGGAATACACTAAACTCCTTACTAACACACACACACAACCATATAAAAACAGCCTCAGAGGCAAAACACTTTGCCTTTGCAACAAAACACTGTTGAAAAAGCCGACACCATTTTCTAACATTTAATACAATAGGTAGATAATATTGCTGCTGTTTTGTACTTACAAATTAACTCAAAGAAAACTAGGCTCCAGTGGAAATTTCCTCGGAAGAAATCGGGGATATCATTGCGCATCTGGAGAACAGATGCGGAAAGGAGAAATCAGAGCAACCCATCCTCCGAATTAACAGTACGATTTAATACTAAGTTATTTATTTATTTATTTATTTATTTATATACAAGGTACATTGGGTTTGTGAGAATACATTGGATAGTACAGTATTTACATTCTTGTAAAGCCACTAGTACGCACAGCGTTTCGGACAGGTCCTTAATCTAGCAGATAATTTCAAGTAGGTAATTTCAATCAGAATTGATAAATGATAAAGATACATTACAAGAGAAAAATGAGATGAGAGAGATAAGTAGGTATATTAAAGCACATTGTTATAATAAAGCTCTGATTGATTACATTGACAGCTTGATTAGTAATTTAAACAAGGTTAATAGACACCATACAGCAGATTGACAGCACATATAAGACAGCAATGATCACAATGGTAAAGATGTTCAGATTAGGTACATAAAGATTGGGAGACTGGGTAGCAAAAGATACAGATAAACAAGATTTATAAACACCCTACAACAGATTGGCAGCACATATAAGAAAACAGCAATGATCACAATGGTAAAGATGTTCAAATTGGGAACATAAAGGTTGGGAGATTGGGTAGCAATTGATACAGTGCAATTTTAAGGCAAAAAGTGAAAAACTATGAAGATGAAATTAGGTACTTTTTAGTATTGATTTTGAATGATGTAAAAGTTGGACAGCTTTTCAATTCAGTAGGGAGTGAGTTCCATAAACTGGGTCCCTTTATTTGCATAGAGTGTTTACATAGATTAAGTTTAACTCTGGGGATATCAAAGAGATATTTATTTCTGGTGTGGTGATAATGGGTCCTATTACATCTGTCCAAGAAGAGTCTCAGACAAGGATTTGCATTTAAGAACATGGTTTTGTAAATGTAGTTGACACAAGAGAATTTGTGGAGTGAGATTATGTTTATCATGTTTAGGGAGTTAAACAAGGAGGCTGTGTGTTGTCTGAAAGCAGAATTTGATATTATTCTGATAGCAGATTTTTGCTGGGTGATGATGGACTTGAGGTGGTTTGCAGTGGTTGAACCCCATGCACAGATACCATAGTTGAGATAGGGATAGATTAGTGCATAATATAGAGAGATGAGAGCAGAGTTAGGAACATAATATCTGATTTTGGAGAGTATACCAACTGTTTTAGAGACTTTCTTAGTTATGTGTTGTGTGTGGGTACTGAAGTTGAGTCTCTTGTCTAGGAATATGCCAAGAAACTTTCCATCATTTATATTGCTAATGTTTACATTGTCAATCTGAAGCTGAATTGCATTTGTAGATTTGCTTCCGAATAGGATGTAGTAGGTCTTTTCTATGTTAAGTGTTAGTTTGTTGGTTGACATCCATAAGTGGACTTTTTTTAGTTCATTATTAACAACACCATTTAGTGTATGTGGGTTGGGGTTGGAGTAGATGAGGGTAGTATCATCAGCAAACAAAATAGGTTTCAGAATGTTAGAGACATTAGGCAGATCATTAATGTATATAAGAAAAAGAAGAGGTCCCAAGATGCTGCCCTGTGGCACTCCAACAGTTATTGGTAGAATGGGAGAGATTATATTATTGATGGCTACACATTGGTGTCTATCACTAAGATAGGATTGGATATAGTCCAGTGCATGGCCTCGGATTCCATAATGATGGAGTTTACTTAAGAGGTAATCGTGATTAACAGTATCAAAGGCCTTTCTCAGGTTAATGAAGAGTCCAATTGGAAACTCATTTTTGTCAAGAGCTGAGTAAATTATATCAAGGAGACTAATAATTGCATCGTTGGTACTCTTTTGAGAGCGGAATCCAAACTGACAGGGGCTAAGAATGTCGAATTTTACGAGATAGGAGTAGAGCTGTTTGTAGATAATTTTTTCAAATATTTTTGATAGTATGGGTAGGTTCGATATTGGTCTATAGTTGTTTATGTCTGACGGATTACCTCCTTTATGAACTGGCGTTACTCCTGCTTTTTTAAGGATATCAGGGAAGGTATGACACTCAAGGGATTTGTTGAACAGCAGAGCTATAGGTGGCGCAAGGGCATGGGAGGCGCTCTTGTTTACAATGGATGGGATTTCACTGATGTTCCCAGCTTTGGTTTTTAGTGAGTGTATGATGGACACAACATCTGACGGGCTGACTGGTGAGAGGAGAAGAGAGTTTGGATAGCTGCCTGAGAGATATGTGTTGATATGTGTCTGAGTCTGTGGGATTTTACTTGCAAGGTTAGCACCAATCGATGAAAAGAAGCTATTAAATTCATTCGCCATTTCTAAGTCAGATGACAGTATAAGGCCATCCTTAGAGAGTGTTATATGGTTGTGGGAGTGTTGTTTAGTTCCCAGGATGTTAGAGATGGTATTCCATGTGCTTTTCATGTTGCCTTTTGCTTCTTTGAATCTAGTCTCATAATATGAAAGTTTTGCTTTTCTTATGATACTGGTAAGCACTGACGAGTACCTTTTAACTACTTCCATTGAAACTAGGCCACTCCTAAATTTCTTTTCGTATTCATGTTTTTTGTTGATTGATTTAATTATGCCACTTGTGAGCCACGGGTTATTTTTTCTTTTATCAGTTACTTGTTTGGTAAGGAGGGGACAGTGAGTGTTGTAGAGGCTTAGAGTTTTGGAGAGAAAGAGGTTAGTTGATGAGTTTATATCCTGTGAATTATTAAATTCAGATTCCCAGTTAATATTGTGGAGTGCATTAGAGAGATTGCCTAAAGCTGATTCACTATGTAGCCTGAATGAAAGTTTTTTGGTTTCAGGTGGTGATGTGTCAATGTTTGCTATGAGGAAAGTAGGATAGTGGTCAGTTGTTCTGTCATAAATTACCCCAGATGTAAGGGAAGCTGTTATATTAGTCCATAGGTGATCCAGGGTAGTGGCAGATGTTTGAGTGACTCGGGTGGGCTTGGTGATTGTGGGGATTAGCATACAGGAGTTCATGCTGTTACGGAAATAGTCAACTTGAGCGTTGTTTTGAAGACCAAGGTCAATATTGAAATCACCTCCCAGAATGATGTGATTTTTGTTGAGATTGTTATTTATGATAAGATTCCTTACATTGTCAGAGAATAAAGCTATGTTGGTATTAGGAAATCTATAGATGGCACCGATAGTCAGGGAGGATTTAAGGGATTTACTGGAGAACTTGGCAAAAGTATATTCACAATAGTCGTCTCTATCACTAATGACACTATTGCAAGTGAAGGTATCTTTGTAATATATTGCTGTACCGCCACCTTTTTTATTAGGCCTGCAGTTATGAATGGCTTTATAACCAGCTAAATTGTAGAGTTGGGTATAGTCATTACTTCGCCAAGTTTCTGTTAAAATGATGAAAGATAATTTAGTACCTAGTGCTGTAAGAAGTGCATTTATTTCATCAAAATGTTTACCAAGTGACCTAACATTTTGGTTGTAAACTGATAAGCAGGTGCTATTTAGGAGTTTGTTTTTTGCAAGATTTGCTGTGTAATACCTGCAATAATGATGATCAATGTGCTGATTTGTGTGGATATGGGACAGAAGATTTCGATCTGGATCAATATCAGTAAGCATATAGATAAGATAATGTCACGATACAATAAGATAAGCAATTTCAGGAACAGATGAAAACTAAATCTGCTGTAAAATAGAAAGTTATTATAGCAAAACACAGCAATATAATAATATAACAATACAATAAGAGCTTACAAAGTATTGAGTCTGCTAAAATTAGAGAATAATTATGGCAAAACACAACAATAAATGCAAGTAAACAAAAGAATTGAAACAATAAGAGGTAGAATAAAAGTCACTAGATAGCCATGGAGGATACACAAGTTTGGTGGAGAGAACAAAAAAATCAGTAGAGACTGTCAAGATGAATATATAAAAAAAATTTGACAAATGATAATTGTAAAGTAAAATAATCTTAAAGATAATAAATTTTAATTAGCTTAGTTTTAACCTATAATTAGAATGAACTTAATTAAAAGAACAAAATGAGATCAATAATTGATTTCAATAATTGACATAGATCAATACAATTAAATTTACAATTTAAGTGGAATAGGGTAAGATTAGATTTAAGAGTAAAATTTTACAATGAAACTGAGGTAGATGCTTGCATAAGTGCACGGAGACTTGATGGATTATTTAGAAAATTATATGAATGAGAGAACATTAGGTAAATGGTAAGGCAGAGACAGCACCTTAGACAAAGTTAGGTTAGGCTCAGGCACTGAAAGAGTTATTTTAAGTACTGGCATTGGTCGGGTTCAGGTTTTCAGATATACCACAGAAGGCCAGTAGTTGTTGGTCACATTTTATTTCATATCTTTTTCCTGTACTTTCCTTCTTCACAAAAATCGTTCCATTCCTAGTGTAGCACTGCTTGATAAGACCAAGGTTTTGTTTGCGAATTTGACGCAGCCTGTAGAGGAGGGATCCACGCTGCTTTGTAAGACACTCATTTATATAGAGGTTTGTTTTATACTTAGCAGCTGATTGTATGAGGTCAAACTTCGCAAAGGGATTTGCAAGTTTGATGAGCATTCTCCTGCTGCTACGGGGACTGTTTTTATCGATCCTGATAGCTGATTTGATTTCAACATTGACTCTGATCTTTGAATTAATTAGGGTGTGGGCTATGTTACAACAATTCTCACCTTGTCGTTCATCAGGTAGATCAGTAGAGCTAATTATCAGGGAGTCATGAAGTTGTTGTTGCTCTTGGTCATCTTCGGAAGCCGCCTGGTGAATCTGAAGGAGCTTGATCTGTTTTTCCAGCTTTTGAAGGAGGTCACTTTGAGCTGAGAGGGTTTCCTCGGCCTGAATCTTATGTATTTGATCCATTGCACCATTTGCAACAGTTTGTAAGTTGAGAATTTCTTGGTTGTTGTTCGTCGACGATTCAAGGAGGCGGTCTATGGTATGTTGTTGTCGGGTGACTGTGGCTTGGAGGGCCGAAATAGCTTCAGATTGCATTTGCACAAGGTTGTGCAGTTTCTGAAGCCATGGGTTACTTCTGAGAGGTTTGAAGTTTAGACAGGGAGCCATAGATTGAATGAATTCTACAGCTAGAGATTCGAGGTGAGTTGAAGGGGGGGAGTGAGGAGGGGGAGCGGATGCTGTGTTTACAAACATCGGCGAGGGTTGCAGCGTTGCCAGTGTTCCATTCAGATCTCTAGGAGTAATGGATCCAGAGCGAGAGGCACCCCTACCTTGCTTGTTGTTATGTTTGGGCATGTTTTCAGCGATAGATTCTTGGTAGTGTTTCTAAAGGTAGATACTTGATGAATTATGGTAGGGATGGGCGTATGGGGAACGCTTGGCAGAAGGGTCGTATATAGGCAGGCGAAAAATGGTTAATTTTGGTTGATTACTGTTAGGGTTCACTGTGAGTTATGGCATATTAAGTCTCCATGCACTTAACTCGTGCTGGGCAGCAATTAGGCCATGCAACGTTGAGTGGAGACGAAATTAACACGAATTTTCAGCAGCAGTGTCGGAGCCGGTGCCACCCGCCAGCGTTTCCCGCCTTTCCCAAGTGTGTAGTGTAATAAGTGTGATAGAAGAAAGAAGTGTGAAGATAAGAAAGTGTAATAAGTACACTTTCTTAATGTCATAAACAGTGCATAATTGCACTTATGGGGCTGTTATGTTTCACATCAAACAGCCTGGTTTGCAGTCACATCAAACAGCCTGGTTCATCAAACAAGCAACCAGGAGGCCTGGTCTGAGATCGGGCCTCATGGTCTGGAGTTCGCGCCCAAACGTCTCCACGACGCTGGTGTGCCTCGACCAATCACAGACGTCCTCGGCCATGCAGAGTCCCATGACGTCACAGGGCGGGGGAGGACTGGGATGACGACATACCCTTAAGGTGGGGAAGTAAGCGTACACCCCTCTTCCTCCTCCCCCTGAAACCGTTGGCCTCAGTTTCAAGTACCTCCTTGTACCTCTCTTCTCTCTACACACATTTTCTCAGTAAAATATGTAAAATTTCTGTAACTCTTTCCACAGAGCAGTTACAGACTCTTACAGACTCAGTTATAGACTTAATGAACAGGTCTAGGCATGGGCTTTCAGCAGACTCCACACAAGGGCATGTAGTGTGGAAATTTCTCTAGAGCGCTAGAGCGCACCATACACTATAGCCTAGTCTAGGAAAACTAGCTGGGAATTTCATTCCCTCACACACAGATAACGTATGTTAGATAGGGATAGATTACCATGTAGTATAATGAGAGGAGAGCAGAGTGGATAATATAATATCTGATTTTAGAAAGTATTCTGACCGTTTTTTGGTGTGTTACATATGGGTGCTGAAGTTGAGTCTTGTCTATGTATAGACCAAGGAACTTTCAATCATTTTTATTGCTGATGTTAACATTGTCTATTTGAAGCTGAATTTTATTTAATGATTTACTTCCAAATAAAAAATAGGTCTTTGTTATGTTTAGTGTGAGTTTGTTGGTTGACATCCATGAGAGGACCTTTTTTTAATTTGTTATTTACAACATTATTTAATGTTTGTTGGTTGGGGTCTGAGTAGGGGAAGGTAGTATCGTCAACAAATAGTATAGGTTTAAGAATGTTGATGTTGAAGCCTTACAAAGAGATCTGCAAGAACTCCACAAATGTACAGATGACTGGCAAATGCTTTTTAATGTTGACAAATACAAGACCATGAATGTTGAGCATAAGAACCCATGCAACAACTACCAAATTAACAACATTACAATACAGCAGATTGAGGATGAAAAGAACCTTGGAGTCAAAATCTAGTACTTACTGATGTTCAAGTGAAGCGTAGACAAATGCAACTAGTATTCGAGAAAATACGAGAACAACTGTCCAAAGCTACAGCCGAGTTCACTCAAGCAAGGAATGCACGAGCTAAACCCAGTAAAATAACTATTGGATCTGTAGTAATGATACTTAACCAACACAGGTCTGGTCCTATGTACAAGTTAACTAAGAAATTTTTGGGTCCATATAAGGTAACCGAGCTTATCAAAGGTAACAAGAACAGACTTAAGAACTTGGTAACAGGAGAGTATATAAATGAACATTTAGACCATATGAAGTTAGCTAAAATGACTGTTGACGAGACTGATGAGGAAGATGACAATGAACTTACCCAGACAGATACTCCTACTCGGACACCACCTTCTGTGGTTGACAGACCACTTGATGTTCAGCAACCCCATACTAACACTTATAATCTTAGAGCTATACCTCTCGTTTCAACCGTGCACTCACCACATGTCCATTGGCTAGATGTTAACGAGGATATCTCTCAAGATGATAGTTTGTCACATGAAGTTTCATCTGTTCCGGACCTTCAGTCAGAGCCAGAGTTGTATAGTGCTCTGGATGAGCTAGGTGTAGGTATCCGCAGAATTTATAATTGAGTGCACTCTGCAGTTATTCTGTTTTGTTTTGAAAAAAAAATTCATTTGCAGTATTTCTACCATATGTGTCATATTATTACCATTATATATAATGTATAGTTTTTCTCAACTTTATTTTGTTATAAATTAGATGCCATTGTTAAGTCTACTACCATTTGTATTTTTACAGTGCTTGTCATAACAGTTATTATTGTTCTAGCAACCACATTGTGGCCAGTGAATCCTGACTGCTATCACGCAGATGTTAGTCTTCTTGATCCAGGTCTTGTATATGCTTGTAAATATATTGAACATTAAATATATTGTACATTGGTCTTGTAAATATATTGTACATTGAAAAAAAATACACATTATCTAATCTTAAAATTAATTTGTGGTTGTTAGGTCAGAAATTTGTTCCATTAATGTAATAATTGTTTAATTTTGTATGGTTTTCAAGCACATACCATTGACACATGTTACTAATTTTGTTTAAGCAATCCCTTGAGTTGTATTGTTCATATCTGATAAGTAGACATACACATGTTCTTAATACTCTGGTTTAATTAAAGCATTATTACCACGATTTTTCACACATGATCTTCTTTCAATGTTTATTATGCAAATTTCACATGTAAGCCATTATTGAATGTCACCGAGGTCCTTTCAGTATCATTGTAACTATATAGCTAGCGAGAGCTTGTCGACAAGGGACGTCGACTTGCTAGCGTATCCTTGCAGTGTTATACTCAAATTGAATGTCCGTTGAGACATAACCAATCACAGGCAAGTAGGCCTCTGACGTCATGCCAGACAGACAGTCACCAGCGATGCTCCCAGCAGCCTCAGTTCTCCCGACAGACTCAGAGTAGGTGGACCTCGGCTGGCCAGATATACACCTTGTTGTCTCAGTCAATAAATATACAGAAGTGCCTACTGTGTCTACATTCAACCCCGCAAGGCAACGAATAGATTAGTGCATAATATAGTGAGAGGAGAGCAGAGTTAGGAACATAATATCTTATTTTAGAGAGTATACCAACTGTTTTAGAGACTTTCTTAGTTATGTGTTGAATGTGGGTGCTGAAGTTGAGTCTCTTGTCTAGGAATAGGCCAAGAAACTTGCCATCATTTTTATTTCTGATGTTAATGTTGTCTATCTGTAGCTGAATTGCATACGATGATTTGCTTCCAAATAAGATGTAGTAGGTCTTTTCTATGTTTAATGTTAGTTTGTTAGTTGACATCCATAAGTGGACTTTTTAAATTCATTATTCACAACATTATTTAGTGTATGTGGGTTGGGGTCTGAATAGATAAGGGTAGTATCATCAGCAAACAATATAGGTTTAAGAATATTAGAGACATTAGGCAGATCATTGATATATGTAAGAAATAGAAGAGGTCCTAAGATGCTGCCCTGTGGCACTCCAACGATAATTGGTAGAGTGGAAGAAGTTGTATCATTGATGGTTACACATTAGTGTGTCACTAAGATAGGATCGGATGTAGTCAAGGGTAAGGCCTCGGATTCCATAATGCTGGAGTTTAAGTAAGAGGTAGTTGCGATTAACAGTATCAAAGGCTTTTCTTAGGTCAATGAAGAGTCCAATTGGAAACTCATTTTTGTCAAGGGCCGAGTAGATTACGTCAAGGAGACTAATGATTGCATCATTGTTGCTCTTTTGGAACCGGAAGCCAAACTGGCAGGGGCTGAGTATGTCGAATTTTACGAGGTAGGAATAGAGCTGTTTGTAGATAATTTTTTCAAATATTTTTGATAGAATGGGTAGATTTGATATTGGTCTATAATTGTTTATGTCCGCCGGATTGCCTCCTTTATGGACTGGCGTTACTTTTGTTTTTTTAAAGATATCAGGGAAGGTGTGACACTCTGTAGATTTGTTGAACAGTAGTGCTATGGGTGGGGCAAGGGCATGGGAGGCGCTCTTGTATACAATGGACGGAATTTCACTGGTGTTCCCTGCCTTGGTTTTTAGAGAGTGTATGATGGACACAATATCTGCCGGGCTGATTGGTGAAAGGAGAAGAGAGTTTGGATAGCTGCCTGAGAGATATGTGTTAATATGTGTCCGAGTCTGAGGGGTTTCACTGGCAAGATTAGCACCAATCGATGAAAAGAAGCTATTAAATTAATTTGCCATTTCTAAATCAGTTGACGGTGTATACCCATCCTTATAAAGTTTTATTTGGTTACGTGAGTGTTGTTTAGTTCCTAGGATACTAGAGATTGTTTTCCATGTGCATTTCATATTACCTTTTGCTTCATTGAATCTATTCACATAATATGAAAGTTTTGCCTTTCTTATGATACTGGTAAGCATTGATGAGTACCTTTTAGCTACTTCCTTTGAAACTAGGCCAATCCTAAGTTTCTTTTCATATTCATGTTTCTTGTTGATTGAGTTGAGAATGCCACTTGTGAGCCATGGATTGTTTAATCTTTTGTCAGTTACTTGCTTGGTAAGAAGGGGACAATGAAGGTTGTAGAGGCTTAGAGTTTTGGAGAGGAAGAGGTTAGCTAATGAATTTATATCCTGGGTATTATTGAATTCAGAATCCCAGTTAATATTGTGAAGTGCCTCTGTAAGATTGCCTAAAGCTGATTCACTGTGTAACCTGAATGAGAGTTTCTTGCTTTATGGTGGTGTTATGTCCATGTTCGCTATGAGAAAGGTAGGATAGTGGTCAGTTGTTCTGTCGTAGATTATACCAGATATAAGGGAAGCTGTTATGTTTGTCCATATGTGATCCAAGATAGTGGCTGATGTTTGAGTGACTCGGGTAGGTTTGGTGATTGTGGGGATGAGCATACAGGAGTTCATGCTGTTAAGGAAATAAGTCAACTTCAGAGCAATTTTGTTGACACAGGTCAATATTGAAGTCGCCTCCCAGAATGATGTGATTTTTGTTGAGATTGTTGTTTATAATAAGATTCCTTAGGTTATCTGAGAAAGAAGCTATGTTAGTATTAGGAAATCTATAGATGGCTCCAACAGTCAAGGAGGATTTAAGGGATTTAATTGTAAACTGAGCAAAAGTATTCACAATAGTCATCTCTATCACTAATAACACTGTTGTAGATAAATGTATCTCGGTAATATATAGCTGTGCCACCACCTTTTTTATTAGGCCTACAGTTATGAATGGCTTTATAACCAGCTAAATTGTAGAGTTGGGTATATTCTTTATTTAGCCAAGTTTCTGTTAAAATAATGAACGATAAGTTAGTACCTAGTGCTGTGAGTAATGCATTTATATCGTCAAAATGTTTACCAAGTGATCTAACATTTTGGTTGTAAACTGATAAGCAGGTGCTATTTTGGAGATTTTTTTTTTTTGCCTGGTGTGCTGTGCAATACTTGCAATAATGATGATCAGTGTGCTGGTTGGTGTAGATATGAGACAGAAGATTTTGATCAGGATCAATATCAGTGTGCATAGAGATGCAGAGGGATCACGATACAAGATACACGATAAAGCAAAACACAAGAATAGAAGCAAATACACATAAAATACGAACAAATTAGAAGTAAAATAAAGAGCCAATAGATAGCCAGGAAGGACACAGAAGTTAGATAAAATAAAAAACAAAAAATCAGTAAAGACTGACAATATAAAAGTAAAATAAAAAATAATAAGACAAATAATAATCATAAAGTAAAATGATCTTAAAGATAATTAGCTTAGTAATGGTTAATTAAAATCCTATAATTAGTATGAACCTAAGAAAACAGAGTGACCTCAAATAGATAATTCCAAAAAAAAAAGATATATATATCTAAGTAAATCTAGAAATTTACTCTAATATAAATCTAAGTGTAAATGCTGCTTAGTGTGATGCTTGCTTAATGTGATGCTTCTTAAGTGTTGATGCTGCTTAATACTGTTTACATTCCAGGCGTAGCAATTTATGACTGCTGCACTGACTTTGGATTACGTGATGTTTTGTGGCCAAATTTATACTCGTAATTGGTTATTCATTAATCTTTGCTATATCCTGTGATTTCCATTTTATTCTCGTCCCTACAGGAGAATTTCTCATTACAGCAAATCACCCCCTTTGGTACCCCTGGTACTTTGGTCTGTCTCCGGGCTAATACGTCTACTTCTTTGCAACCCGAACCTAGGACGACACAGGGGGGCCATAGTTCCTCTAGCATTCAGGACTACGCTGAATCTTACCTTTGTTCTCGTCATTTAGAGACCAGGTAAGAAATCCCTACATTTTTTGGACTACCATTAGAGACAATTTTGCTTCAACAATTCAAGTAGGATCCCTCTTTCCCTTATCCTCGTCATATAGAGTACTAGGTACAAGATTCCCTACGTCCTCGAAACACTTCGTTTCAGCTTTTGATCTAAGTAATCAATTCAATTCAATTACTAAAGTTAATTGTTGTAACCTTGACTATTAAGTTTAAACAGGATAGTTTACAGTTGCCACGCCATCCTGTCAGTCTGACACCTCATATTTTGGTACATCATCTGAGGTATTTCTTTGCATATTATTTGCTATCATTTCATTTACCATGTTTCGCCTAGCCGCGTTCCGGTGTACTTCAGAAGAAGTGGGCACACTACATCCTGCCACCAAGGCGGCGTTGCTAACTCTTGTAAATGAGTACCACATCACTCCACCACATGGACCCACTAAAACTGACCTCCATAACCTTATTTTGGACCATCTATTAGACAAAGATCATATTACATCTGAGACTCATGAACAACACTTAATTGCAGATAAGAGTGTCCTGGCAGCCATGAAATTGAAAGTAGAGCCCGCAAATCTAGAACACGAACGTCTGAAGGAGGAAACTACCCGTCAGAAGGAAGCTCTACAGATACAGAAGGAACAAATTGAACTACGAAAGCAACAAGCTGCCCTTCAAAAGGAACAAGTTGAACTTCAACGCGAGCGTGAAAAGGAAGCTCTTCAAGTAAAAGAACGTGAACATAAAATCCAACGTGAACATGAGAGAGAACAAGCTGTCCTCCAAAAGGAACGTGAACAGGAAGCTCTTAAAGTAAAAGAACGGGAATCCGCCATTACTCTAGAACACCGACGTAAAGAGCTTGACCTTGAAACCACGCACATCAATCAGCGAAAGGAAACAGAAGCTAAACTCCCAGTACGATTTAATCTTTCTCATGCAATTAAGTTGATGCCGTCTTTTGACGAGACAGAAATAGATGCGTTCTTTACTTCATTTGAGGGTCTAGCTAACCAACTCAGCTGGCCTGAAGATCAGTGATCTGTACTTATAAAGTCTCATTTAACAGGTAGAGCTGCCTTAACTCTCAGTACTATGCCTTCAGAAACCGACTACAAAGTGTTGAAACAGGCAGTACTTGATGACTACCTCCTCTCCATAGAGAACTACAGCAACGTAAGTTTAGGAACTACATTAAAACCAGTGCTAATACTTATCTAGAATTCGCTAATAATAAGAAAAGATATTTCATGAAGTGGCTGGAAGCAGCACAAGTCTCCTCATTTACAGAGCTCATCAACCTCATCTTGGTGGAGGAATTCCTTCGTCGTGTACCTACTCCTGTACGTCTCTACCTCGCAGACAAGGAAGAAACCGACCTTACTAGTTGTGCACAGTTAGCTGACTCTTACAGTCTCATTCACAGAGTACCATCCAACACACCTTCTAGTAAGACATCTTGTTCTAGTCCTGCAAAAGTGAGTACAAGCAATCTGAATTCGTTATATTGCAAATACTACAGAATCTATGGACATACCATAGAAAAGTGTGCTTAGAACAAGAGCACCAGTGAAACCCCTAAACCAAAGACGCCTCCTCTTAAAATCAGTAAGCCTGTTATGAATATTTATGTTTCAGCCACTGATCTCTCTCTCTCTTCAACAGACACCTGTACTCCGGAACAGTCTCTGCCAGCGGTGAAGCTTCGGAGGGAAGGTTCAAAGTGAACATCTTGAGGGACAAAGCTGCTCTACAATTGATACTTCTCAAGTCAGCTGTACCCAACGTCACCTACACCGGAGAGACCATCCTCGTCACCGACCTCCCTGCAACTACCCCTTACCCACTTGCAAGAGTCCGCATGGATTGTTCGTTCATTCAAGATAAAGTTCAAGTCGCCATCCGGGAAAAGCGTTTCCCCATGCCAGGAGTTCAACTTCTCCTGGGCAACGACATGGCAGAAGATCAACAGCCTTCAAACCTCATCATCAAAGAAGAACCCCAGGTATGTGACTCATCTGTGGAAAATCCTATCATGAAATTGGTCGCAGAGGAGGTCCCATCAACTGATGATTCCCAGGACGTCTCCCATCCTCTCCTGGTGACGACACGCACGCAAGCCACACTCCCGCAACCAGCTGCTGCAGCTGTCCCTCAAGATTCTCAGAGCCTTCCCACCGAATCTCACCATGCTGGAGTTCCGTAAGTTGCAGAGAGAGGATCCCTCCTTAATATCTTTATTCTTTCAGGCTGAAACACAATCTGACCATATCCCTGGGTTCTTTGTAGAGAACCAAATACTCTTCCGCCGATACAGACCCCAGAAAATTGAAGGAGGACGACGACGATTGGACTAATGTCAACCAACTGGTAGTTCTCACCAGCCTACGACCAGATATCTTGCGTCTGCCCATGGCTCACTCTCACACTACGGCTTTAACAAGACCTACAACGCCTTAAAACAGGACTACTACTGGCCAGGTATGGTGCGAGATGTTAAATCCTTTGTGAATACTTGCCACACGTGTCAGATGGCAGGAAAGCCGGACATTCCTATTCCCAAGGCACCTTTGATTCCTATCACAGTGCCTTTGGAACCCTTCAGTAAACTTATAATTGACTGTGTTGGTCCCTTATTCAGGACCTGTTCAGGCAATATGTATATCATCACTATCCTATGTTCAACTACCAGGCTCCCTATAGCAGTTCTCGTTAAGAACATTACGGTTGCTACAGTTGTAAAACAGCTCCTGAAGCTCTTCACCTAGTACGGATTTCCAAAAGAAATACAGAGTGATTGCGGCACCAACTTTACAAGTGACATCTTCAAGAAAACGTTGGAGGAATTTCACATAAATCAGGTACTGTCCAGCCCCAATCATTCTGCTTCACAGGGATCCCTAGAACATAGTCATCAGACTATCAAGTCACTCCTGAAGAAATTTTGCGTTGACACTGAGAAAGACTGGGATAAACAACTTGATCTTATAATGTGTGTTTTCAGAAGTCTTCCAAATGAGTCCCTTGGAGTGTCTCCTTATGAGATGCTCTACGGCCGTAAGTGCCATAGAGCACTTAATGTGCTTAATGTGTCCCTCCCCCCCTTAAAGCTTTTAAAGATTCGCTAAGGTCTAACACCATCAGTGATTCACTTAATGTGCCCCAGTTTCTTCAAAACTTGAGGCACATTCTTGAAAGAGTACATAAGTTCGCCAGTAGCAATTTAACCAATTCTCACGTTAAAATGAAGACCCATTTTGATAAACAAAGTAAAACAAGAAAGTTTAATGTAGGAGACTTCGTCCTAGCATATTTTTCTATCCTAGGTCCCCGTTTTCAAAGCAAATTCTCAGGACCCTACCGCATCAAGGAATGCCGGAATAACTACAAACAATATATTCACTACAACTACGTTCTAGATACTCCAGACAGGTGGCGGAAGACCCAGCTGTACCACTTCAACCTCTTGAAGCAGTACCAAGGTAAACCTCCCACTGTGTTAAATGTCCCTCTCCACCTTCAAGGAACCCTGTTTTCACAGTGAGACCTACCCTGTGCAGGCGATGAGTCACAATAATGTGGCTGAAGTATGTTGACCAATCCACGCACTAGAAAATGAAGGGACGACGACGTTTCGGTCCGTCCTAGACCATTTTCAAGTCGATTGTGAGTCGACCACAATCGACTTGAGAATGGTCCAGGACGGACCGAAACGTCGTCCTCCCTTCATTTTCTAGTGTGTGGATTGGTCAACGAGACCTACCCTGCTTCTCCTCCCGACATTACGGACTCTGATTCCGTGTCCTCCAACTCTGAAATTCTAAAAGATCATCCAAATTATTTTCAGGATCCACACAATGCTCCTCTCGTCAAAGTCTTCAACCCAACATCTCGAGTTGTTCAAAGATGTCCCACAGGAGTGTACGTTAGTACAACACGACATCAAGCTACTTCCTGGTACGATTCCTATACGCCAACCATCTTACCGCATCAGCCAGCAGAAGAAGGAATCAATGTTTGTTGAAGTACAGTACCTCCTCGACCATGGGCTGGCAACACCTTGTGAGTCCCCTTGAACCTCACCTTGCATCTTGGTATCAAAGCCATACGGCAAGGTAAGGTTGTGTACTGATTTTCGCAAATTAAATGCTGTCACCATCAAGGACTCCTACCCTTTGCCACAAATCGACGATATCCTTGACGCCATCGGTAATGCCATTTATCTTTCACACAGTGACTTGTTGCAGGGCTACTACCAGATTAGTCTGACGAAGCAGGCTAAGCAGATTTCTGCCTTCACCACTCCCTTTGGCCTGTTTAGGTATGAGCGACTTCCTTTTGAACTGTGTAATGACCCAGCCATTATTCAGAGAGCTGTCAACATCGTCATGCAGGGCCTTGACAACACCTACGCCTACTTGGATGACATCGTTGTAGCAACCAACACCTGGAACGATTCTGTTCCAGCTGCAACGGTTGTTCAACAAGCTCCTCAAAGCCGGCCTCGCCGTGAACTTGGGCAAGTCCACCTTCTCCAAAGGTAAAGTAAGCTACCTCGGTCATGTTATAGGCAGCGGGAGCCTAGCTCCACTAAATGTCCATTTACAAGCCATTCAGCATTACACGTAACTTGCCACCAGGAAGCAGCTCATGCGCTTCCTAGGTCTAGCATCATACTATCGTCGATTCTGCAAAAAATTCAGTACTCTTCTCATTAACTTAACTAGCCCTAAACAAAGATATCATTGGACAACTTCACAGGCAATTGCTTTTGAACAGTTCAATTCAAGCTTTACTCATATCTAGCCAAACTCAATATATTTAGCTCTTGCCAATATGGTTTCAGACCCAATAAAAGCACTAACGATGCACTTATTAGTATGATTAACTTGATACATACAGCTCTTAACAAAAATGAGTTCCCTGTTGGGTTATTTGTGGACCTACGTAAGGCTTTTGACACTGACAACCACCAAAATCTTCTTAAATTGCATCATTGCGGAATCAGATGTCACTCCCTGCAATACCTTCAGTCTTACCTTACTGACAGGCTCCAGTATGTTTCTGTGAATAATTCCATTTCTCCTACACTACCTATAAACATTGATGTTCCTCAGGGCAGCATACTTGGCCCTCTCCTCTTTCTCATCTACATTAATGACCTTCCAAATGCCTCTCAACATCTCAAACCAATCTTATTTGCTGATGACACACCTTTCATTTTCTCCAGTCCTGACCCTCTTGCTCTAAATGTCACTGGGAATACTGAACTAAATAAAGTCCATCTTTGGCTAACTGCTAACAAACTCACCCCTCAACATTGACAAAACTTTCTATATTTTGTTTGGAAATAAATCTTCAAATGAAATTAATTTAAGAATAAACAATATACAAATCAGTAGTAAAGTTGATGGTAAATTCCTTGGTGTCCTCAACGATAACAAGCTGAATTCCAGCGACACATTCTAAATATAGCAAAAAAGTTTCTAAAACTGTTGGCATTCTTTCTAAGATTAGTTATTATGTACCTCGCCCCGCCCTGGTGACGCTCTATTACTCTCTCATCTATCCTGATCTTAACTATGGTATTTGTGCTTGAGGTTCTACTCCTTAAAATCATTTACGTCCTCTAATTACCCAACACAAAGCTGCTATTAGAACAATAACTAACTCTGGCCCCAGACAGCACTCGGTACCCTTACTCAAATCTCTGAATATGTTAGATATTTAGTCACTGCACATCCTCTCATGTGTATTATATATATTTAAAACTCTGAACTATAATGTCAATCCTGACCTCAAAAGCTTCTTAGAAGGTTGTAACAGAACCTATCGGCACCACACCAGAAACAAATACCTATATGATATTCCAAGAATACGACTTAATCAAACTAGAAATGATCTACAAATCAAGGTCATTGTGGAATGACCTTCCCAATCATGTCAAAGGCTATACCTCTCTCAACCAGTTTAAGATGAAAACTAAGCACTACCTAATTAACTCCCTGTAAACTTCCTTACCCCTTTAATGTCAACCCATGTCTACTATTTTTAAACAATACTGTTTGTCAACCAAATTGTATTCTTGCTGTTTTTCTGCCATGTTCCCCTCTTTTTAAATTTTTATATTTTCTCAACACATTTTATACTTTAATCTCAATTAGTATTAAGTTTTAGTCTTTAGTGTTTTTCCTGCCTGAAACGCTTTGCGTAATAGTGGCTTTAGGCATTGTGTGCACTAGCTCTATCTACAAATTTATCAATATTTGTATCACACATTGTATGTATGTACTTTACCTGCATAACATTTTAATTTAAATTTTAATTTTAATTATGAACCCTACATACAAGGTTACCGGCCCATCAGCATCTATTCGGACCATAATCCTCTCCAGTTTCTGCAGCAGGCCGAGTTCTCAACCAGCATCTACTATGCTGGGCCTTGTATCTGCAGAACTATAGCATCAACATCATCTTTATCAAGGGGCTCGGACAACGTCGACGTAGACGCGCTTTCCCGAAGTAGGGTAAAGTGCGACTAGAGCGACGCGCGCCATCTGCCCAGGTGGCTCTCTTGAGAGCCAGCTGGGCAGGTGGCGCGCGTCGCTCTAGTCGCACAGGGTTTGGGGGGGGGGGATTTTCCCGGAAGTTTGGCGCGTGTCGGACGCGTGTGAGCGTCCAGTGTTCCAGTGTTAGGGTATGTGGTCAGGAAAGATGGGAGGTCATGTTGTTGGGGGTGTAGGAGAGTATGTGTGGTATGTGGTAGAGTAAGAAATACAAGGATAAGAGTGGAAAGAGTAGTTAAATATGTATGTGTGTTTGCCGTAGACTTAATCCTGTGTGTAGATAATAGTTTTGATGATAGTAAGTAAGCTATGTAGAGGCTGAGTGTGAGGGGTCCCAACATAGGTATGTTGTTTGGGGTGGGGGAGGGGTGAGGGAGGGAGGGAAGGGTGAGGGGAGGTCCCCCTCGGCGTGAGAGTGCTCAGGGGTCATTTGTGGTTTTTCTTCGAGAGAGCAGAGTCCAGGAGGAGATGAGCTGCAGCAGGAGGGATGTGGTCCATTGCCTTAATGGCTTTTTCGATGTCTTCAGAGTTGTCTGGAGATGTACACTCCAGCATGGCTCTCCCTCCACTGCGGATTCGTTAAGGAGGGGCGAGGTTCATACTTCCGCCAGCAGGGCCTCACCTGTCATCGTCAATCACTCCCACCCCTCATCCCCCTCCTCTCCCATACCATCAGGGGCCCCCTCTCCATCTCCTCCATTACCTTTTAGAGTGGGGCACCCCTCTCCCCCTTACCTTCTAGAGTGGTACGGACTAGGATCACATACCGTCACATCGACCTGAGAAGTGTCACCATATGGCACATCACTTAGTAAACTCAGTCAAAGTCAGTAGGTTAGCGTTTACTAAAAGAGGGAAACATTTCACATCGTCACGGAGACGCGATCTCTACCTACAAATTGTTCTTGTTAACTGTGATCATTGAAATGTATGCATGTTTATTCAATATCCATCACCTCTTCTTCCTACAGCCATTACTGCTGTGTAAACCTTGTAACACAACGGCGTTATCATAGCAAGACAATGTCACAGAATGTTCATGACTCTTGAATGAAACAGCAATCCGTCTCGTTAAGGTCTAACCTTCGTGGCGGTTTGAGGCGGTGAGATGGACGAGGTAGTGGGATGGCCTTGCCCTCTCACCATCCACCCCCACCAAACCCCTACCCCCCTCCCACCCCCTTCCAAGCCCAAACCATCAAGCATCACTACACCCTTCCCAGACCGGATGTTCTGAGCAAAGCCTTTAGTATTATTTCTGATCATATGTGTAACCTTGTATCGCAATGTGACCAACATGGTATCATCATTCTTTGCTCAAATAGCATTTTTTAAGAATATCCAGTCATAAGCTGGTCTTCAATCTTATTATTATAACAAATCATAATTTGTTGTAAACAACTGCATGGGATATACATAGCAGTCAGTGGTTTCTCTCTCTCTCTCCAGATCATTTAATAGTTGGGAAAGTAACATCAATTCCTTTCTCCTGCCGCCGCTGTTCACGTATCTTTTTTTCATTTCACTTAGACTGACAGCGCACCAGAGGATTGAAGAGTAATGTCAATTTTCGAGCCCCCATCACTCTCACCCTTATAGCCTTGTAAGGTAACACGACCAACATGATGACATCGTTCTTTGCCCAAATATCATTAATGTAACGTGACCAATATGGTAACTTCGTTCTTTGCCCAAATATCATTTTAAGAGTAACGAGCAACTTTCTGTCCGATGTCGGAATAATGAAATGTAAACCACGTTTAGCCATTACATCCAAACACAATAAAAGGTTACCACAAGCTTGTTTAGTTCTTGCATCACATAACGTAACGTAACGTTTATTCAACAACTGGTAGACATAACATAATGTAGCTTCATATTCACTCTGGTAAAACAAATAAACATACACATCACGGTCAGTCCTCGCTATACCTCAAACGCGTCGTTCATTCTCACTCCCTTAGGTGAGCAATGTTCCACACATACAAATTCCAAGCAAAGAAAACATATATAAGACAAAGTGGAAAAACATAGTCTTGATACTATTATTAAATTGACTTGTTCATTATCCCCGAGTTCAAGGCTGTCTCTTAAGACCTACATCATCCAAATGTAAACACCAATCGATGAGAATAAGACCGGATGAGTCGATAGTGAAATAGCTCTGGGCTATGTCTATTTTCAGTTCTTGTAACACAGTCAATGTAGCGTAATGGGGGAAAACAGACTTTCTACTGCCTACATAAATAGCATTTGAAAATGTATGCAAGTCTAGACAATCTCCTATAGCCCTTACATTCTAAACACAAATAAAATATTAGCACACGCTTGCAACGCATTATATCATCATTAAGTAACGTGCAAAACTTCTTTCTGTCTGATGATCAAATAGCATTTTTTTTTTAATAAATAACCTCAGCTTGGTCTTATGTCATTAGGACTGTATTACACTGTGTGCAACAGTAGACTTGCAATATCATAGCGAGACAATGTCGCAGAATGTTCAACGTTCAATTCTGAAGATGTGAGCGAGACACTTAGTAACGTAACGTGGAGATCAACTTTCTGGCTGTTGTCCGAATATCATTATTGAAATGTGAACCCCATTTAGACAAACACAATATCTCCATTACATCTCATACCATATAAATATTACGGTCTGCAAGTTTTAGCTCTCTGTAACACAATGTAACGCAACGTAACGTAACGCAAATCAACTTTTTGCAGTCCAAAATATTTTGAAATGAAAAGTGAGGCTTAGTCCATCTCCATTTCATCTCTTACCATATAAATATTGGTGTCTACCAGTTTTAGACCCTGTAACACATTGTAACGTAACGTGGAAAATCAACTTTGCCTGATGCCCAAATAACATTTTTAAATGAAAGTATGACTTAGCCCATCTCCTTTACATCTCATACTATATAAATATTACGGTCTGCAAGTTTTAGCTCTCTGTAACACAATGTAACGCAACGTAACGTAATGCATATCAACTTTCTACAGTCCAAATAACATTATGAAAGTATGACTTAGTCCATCTCCATTACATCTCTTACCATATAAATATTAGTGTCTACCAGTTTTAACCTCTGTAACACATTGTAACGTAACGCAAATCAACTTTTTGCAGTCCAAAATGTCATTTTTAATGAAAGTATGACTTAGTCCATCTCCATTACATCTCCTATCATATGAATATTACGGTCTACCAGTTTTAGCCTTCTGTAACACAATGTAACGTAAGGTAACTCAGAAATCATCAACTTTCTACAGACCAAAATAACATTTTTAAATGAAAGTATGACTTAGCCCATCTCCTTTACATCTCATACCATATGAATAGCCCATCTCCATTACATCTCTTACCATATAAATATTAGTGTCTACCAGTTTTAGCCTCTGTAACACATTGTAACGTAACATGGAAAATCAACTTTGTCTGATGACCAAATAACATTTTTAAATCAAAGTATGACTTAGTCCATCTCCATTACATCTCTTACCATATAAATATTGGTGTCTACCAGTTTTAGCCCTCTGTAACACAATGTAACGTAACGTAACGCAAGTCAACTTTTTGCAGTCCAAAATGACATTTTTAAATGAAAGTATGACTTAGCACATCTCCATTACATCTCTTACCATATAAATATTAGTGTCTACCAGTTTTAGCCTCTGTAACACATTGTAACGTAACGTGGAAAATCAACTTTGTCGGATGACCAAATAACATTATTGAAAAATACATCCATGTTTAGCCATTACATAAAAACACAAAGAAAAATATTACCGCTTTTCTTGAGAAACTTATATGTGGAGATCATATCTCCAGAGTCCACACAATAAGCCACACATCACCCATCTTCTGTTTTCAAATCACAGCTCGCATCTAATTTAATGTTATTTTTTTTTTTTGCAGAAACTATGTTTTGAGAATATGCTCAATGTCAACAATTACTATTCGTATCATCAAACTCCTTTCAGTCATCAAAACAAGCAGAGGTGCCGCATAAACCACTAAAGATTTGATGTATGCAAGGTACATCATTTTTGACAATTCTGTCGCCGACACACCTTAGCGACATGTCTGTGCGCAACAGTACCCTAGCACTCTTAATAATTTTATTCAAGCACTGTTAACATAGCATAATGTAAGATTTTTTTCACATTTCATATCACGTGTGTAGATTAGAGAGAGAAGGCAAACATAGCTTGCAGCTAGTCAAAACTTAACATAACAGATATGATTTCACAGAGTTTTTAACCTTTGCCAGTTTTTCAATGTTTTCTCTTCACTTGTGCTAAGTGAGTCAGACAAAATGTGACATTTCATTTCATTATTAGCCAGGCAATACGCTATTAGCTAGATAGTCAAAACATATAACAAGCATTATTTCACAGGAATTTTTTCTAGCAAATATGCTTCCTTTAAGCAGTTCAACACATCAAACACCAACAGTCTGCGAAATTCCCTTTAGTCAATAATCATCCTTTACAGTATTTCTTGACTAAAATAGCACTCCAAAACTTAAGTGGTCATTTTTATTCTCACTGACGCACTATAGTCAATAATTTGTTTCGCAGAGTGACAAGTTATGCTTAGTGACGAGATTTCACGGTGAGCATAGTTTAAGAGAGTTCACACAGTATTAATTATGGTCAGGGATATGTTATGTTATGTTTATGAAGATCATTACTTCTTATTTTTAACATTTTTCTTGCCCCCAGCTTTTCAGTCTTCTCATATTCTTTTTCAAATAAAGTTTGCTTACTGTTTTCCAGTAGATTGGCTTCACATTACATATATTAATCAATTTACAAATTCAGTTCAGTTTCTTTTCAATATCACAGCTTTGTTGTCCCCCTGCCAGTATCTAGTTCAAGACCTCTTATTATCAATGTCATTAATACTGCTATCATCAACCATGTATTGGATGTCTCAGACATTCAGTTAACAACTTAGTAAGTGTTTAATGAACGTGAGAATCACTTCATGTGCGCTCATTTTAGTTTAGTTTAAAGTTTTCCATCTTGAATTAATACTACTATCACCAACTATGTATTGGATAGCTCGGGCATTCAGTTAACAACTCAGTAAGTGAAAATCACTTCATGTGAGCTCATTTTTAGTTTAGGATAAGGTTTTTCCATCGTGAAATACTATTATCATTAACCAGGTATTGGGTGGTTCAACCATTCAGTTTACAACTCAGAAACTGTTTACTGAACATAGATATCCCTCCATGTGACCTCATTTATTTAGTTTAAAGTTTCTCTATTGGAAATAAAAAATAAAATATTACTATCACAAACCTTGTATTGGCCGGCTCCGGCATTCAGTTTACAACTCAGTAAGTGTTTACTGAATGCAAAATCGCTACATGTGTGGTCATTTAGTTTAAAGTTTCTCAATCTTAAAATATTACTATCATCAACAACTATGCATTGGCTGGCTTAGTCTTTCAGTTTACAACTCGGTGAGTGTTAACTGAACGTGGAAATTATCACGTGTGAGCATGTAGTTTAGTTTTAAGTTTCACAATCTTAAATACTATCATCAACCCCGTATTGGGCTGTCGGGCATTCAGTTATCCACTTGGTAAGTGTTTACTGAACGTCGAAATCATTTCCTGTGTGCCCATTTTTTACTTGAACCCGTCTCCACTCCAAACCAGTCAGGACCTAGGGTCCCGACTCGGACCGCAGGTCCGGTTTGGAGTCACTGCTTGAGAGCACAAGGATATTCTGACTTCAATGGCTGGTTCAAGCCCAGACATCGACTCAGGTAGAGGGCGCTGAGGTGCAGAAGTGCAGGTGTGCAGTCGCGAGTCACCAATCAGGAGCAGGCACGCTGGGAAGGGTAGTTGGCTGGTTGATGGCGAGCTGGCATGGAGGGAGTAGGGGGTGAGTCTTGGGTACATTTGCCTCCTGATCAAAACGTTTGTGCTACTAGCAGACGTATCTTGAAAGTAGCATCTTATTTTTGTATAATATACGTAACTTGATGTAGAGAAGAGCAGGCTCAATCTCTCTTGAAAGAGATTATTGTCAACTCTTCCCCGAAGCCTGCGCTTACGGGTGTAGTTACGTCTTCAGGTGGTAGAGTGGTAGGTGGATCTGTCTTTACCTCATAGACTCTGGAGAGGGCGTCTGCTATGATGTTGTCAGAACCTTTGATGTAGAAGATCTCCAGGTTGAAATTCTGCAGATATAAAGCCCATCGTAGAAGTCGTTGATTGGTGAATTGGGCTTGCTGCAAGAAGCGTAGGGGATTGTGGTCCGAGCACCTTGCAGGTATGATTCAAAGTGCTGCAAGTTCAGGACGATGGAGAGTAGCTCCTTTTCGATAGTGCTGTAATTCTTCTGGTGTGGTTTTAACTTGTAGCTGTAGTAGCTAACAGGTAGACCATCCTCGCCTCGTTATTGCATCAGGACACCTCCGATGCCGGTACCACTGGCGTCGACATGGAGGATGAACGGCTTCGTGATATCTGGCGAGGCGAGAATAGGATTAGAACAGAGCAGGAATTTAAGTTGTTCAAAAGCAATGGTTTGCTGAATGGTCCAATTATACCGTTGCTTGGGACTGGTTAAAGTGATCAATGGTGTTGCCACCGTACTAAAATTCTTCACAAACCTACGGTAGTAGGAGGCAAGACCAAGGAAGCGCAGGAGCCGCTTCCTAGTGGTAAGCTGTGGGTAATGCTGGATGGCTAGGGTATGTATGTTTAACGGAGCTAGGCTGCCACTCCCTATCTCATGACCAAGATAATGCACTTTACCTTTGGCAAAGGTGGACTTCCCAAGTTGATGGTGAGGCCGGCTGTCAGGAGCTTGGCAAACAATCGTTGCAGCTGGAGCAGATGTTCGCTCCAGGTGTTGGTTGCCACAACGATGTCATCCAAGTAGGCGTAGGTGTTATCTAAGCCCTGGATGGCGCGGTTGACAGCTCGCTGGAAGGTGGCTGGGGCATTACGTAGTCCAAATGGAAGGCGTTCGTATCTGTAAAGGCCAAAAGGAGTGGTAAAGGCAGATATTTCCTTAGCTCGCTCCGTCAAACACACTTGGTAGTATCCCTTGAGTAAGTCTAACTTTGATAGATACAGAGCATTACCAGTGGCGTCAAGGATGTCATCTATTCGAGGTAATGGATAAGCATCCTTGATGGTCACAAGATTCAATTTCCGGTAATCGGTACACAACCTCACTTTACCTTGCGGTTTCGGCACGAAGATGCTGGGTGAGGCCCAAGGGGACTCACAAGTGGTGGCCAGCCCATGATCCAGGAGGTAATGTACCTCAGCACGCATGACTCCCTTTTTGCTCGGGCTGATTCTGTAGAAAAGTTGCCGGGTGTCAGGGAGTAGCTGGATGTCGTGCTGAACCACATTACACTCCTGTGGATCATCGCTGAACAACTTCTGATGTTCCTTGAAGATTCTGACGAGAGGAGTACTATTACTGTCCTGCAAATAGGTATGAAGATCATTAAGGATTTCCGAGTTGGAAGGCACTGACTCAGTGTTAGTGCTTTCGGGAGGAGAAGCAGGGAAGGTCTCACTGTGGAGGTATGGACCTTTAAAGGTGGATAATGATACCAACACAGTAGGGGGAGTACCTTGATACTGCTTCAGGAGGTTGACGTGACACAACTGGGTCTTCCACCGCCTATCTGGAGTCTCAAGAACGTAGTTGTGATTGTTTCTGGACTCCTTAATGCGGTAAGGTCCTGAAAACTTGTTTTGCAATGGAGAACCTGGGATAGGAAAATATGCCAACACGAAGTCTCCTGGTTTAAATTTCTTTAGTTTGCTGCGTTGGTCAAATTGAGTCTTCATCCTCTCCTGAGCTTTCAATAGATTGTCATTAGCAAATTTAGGTACTCTCTCTAGAATGTGTTTTAAGTTTTGAAGAAACTGGGGCACATTCTGAGGGTCACTGAAGGTGGCATTGCGTAGAGAGTCTTTGAAAGCTTTGAGAGGAGTACGGCACTTACGTCCGTAGAGCATCTCATAAGGAGATACTCCTAGAGACTCATTGGGGAGACTTCTGAAAATGCACATAATGAGGTCAAATTGTTTATCCCAGTCCTTCAAGGTTTCATTGCAAAATTTCTTTAGGAGTGCTTTAATAGTCTGATGACTACGTTCAAGAGAACCCTGTGAAGCAGGATGATAGGGGCTGGAGAGTACCTGTGTGATGTTGAACTCCTCCAGTGTCTTCTTGAAGAGATCACTGGTGAAGTTGGTGCCACAGTCGCTTTGAACCTCTCTTGGAAATCCATACTGGGTGAAGATCTTCATTAGTTGTTTCACCACAGTAGCAGCCGTAATGTTCTTTACTGGAACTGCTATGGGAAATCTGGTGGTAGGACACAGGATAGTTAGTATATAGGCGTTGCCAGAACTGGTCCAGGGTAAAGGACCAACACAGTCTATGATGAGTCTGTGGAAAGATTCCGCAGGCACCTAGATAGGAGTCAATGGGGCCTGGGGAAGAGAGATGTTAGGTTTACCTGCCATCTGACATGTATGACACTGTTGCACGTAACTTTTGACGTCCTTAACCATACCTGGCCAGTAGTAGTCTTGTCTGATTCCGTGGTAGGTTTTGTTAAAACCATAGTGAGAAAGAGCTCCGTGGTCCAGGTGTAGAATATCGGGCCGTATGCTGGTGGGAATCACTAGATGTTCGACATTTGCCCAATCGTCGTCCTCCTTCAGCTTACTGGGTCTGTACCTGCGGTAGAGCAACTGATTCTCTAGGAAGAACCCAGGGATACTGTCAGGTTGAGTCTCAGCCTGGAAGAATAATGGTGTTAATGATAGATCTTCCCTCTGTAACTTACGGAACTCCAAACTAGTAAGATTCGGTGGTAGATTCTGAGGGTCTTGAGGGACAGCGGTAGCAGTAGAGTCAGCTTGTTGCGGGCGTGCAGCTTGTGCACGGGTGGTCACCAAAACCGGAGGAGAAACTTCATCACTTTCTTGGACCTCTGCTGAAACATACTTAAAGATGGGATTGTCCACAACAGAGTTACACACCTGGGGTTTGTCCATGATGATCAGGTTGGACGGTTGCAGATCTTCTGCCAAGTCGTTGCCCAGGAGAAGTTGCACTCCAGACATGGGGAAAGGCTTTTCCTTGATGGCGACTTGGACTTCACCGGTCACAAAAGGACAATCCAGGTGGACTCTGGCGAGTGGATACAGAGTGGTAGCAGTGAGGTCAGTGATAAGGACGGTTTCCCCGGTGTAGGTGATGTTAGGCACAGCTGATTTTAATATTATGGACTGAAGAGCCGCTGTGTCCCTCAAGATCTTCAATTTGAAACGTCCCTCCGAATTTGTACCGTTGGTAGAGACAGTTCCAGGATACAGGTGTTTGCTGAAGAGAGAATGATCATTAACAGGAACACCAACATTCATCACAGGCTTACCGGACTTAGGAGTCTGTTTGGGTTTAGGAGTTTCATTGCCCTTGTATTGGGCCTTCCCACATCTATCTATGGTATATCCATAGAGCTTGCAATACTTACAATACAATTGAGAGCTCGCTTGATCGGCACTCACTTTATCATAACTGTACCAAGACTTCTTACTGGAAGGTGGTTCTGGTGTAAGCCGATGGATGAGGCTGTAGGTGTCAGCTGACTTCGCACATTTGATGTAGTCGGTTTCTTCTTTATCTGCTAAATATAAACGGACGGAAGGGGGAACACGTCTCAAGAATTCCTCAACTAGCATGAGGTTGACGAGTTCTGAAAATGTAGAGACATGTGCTGCTTCCAGCCATTTCATGAAATATCTTTTCTTGATATTGGCAAATTCTAGAAAGGTGGTGGTATTTGCCTTTAGATGGTCACGGAATTTTCGTCTGTAGCTTTCGGTGGAGAGAAGGTAGGCGTCCAAAACTGCTTGCTTCAGCGTCTGATAGTCATTCTCAGACGCTAAGGTACTGAGAGTAACTGCAGCTCTACCTGTGAGATGCACTCTGAGAAGGGTAGACCATTGATCTGCAGGCCAGCTAAGTTTATTAGCTAGGGTCTCAAAAGTGGTGAAAAAGACATCGATCTCTGTCTCAACGAATGGTGGCATTAACTTACTTGCATGGGAGACATTGAAACTTACGGGAAGATTAGCGGTAGCTTGTTGGCGCTGAGTGTGGTGTGTAGTTTCCAACGCAAGTTCTTGTTGTCGCCGTGCTATAGCCATCTCCGCTTGCTTTTTATCATGCTCGCGTTGCATCTCCAGGTGACGTTGTTTTGCATTATTATTAATCTTACGTTTTCGGTCATATTTAATAATATATGTCTACAGGAAAGACTGCTACCAAAATATACTAATATTAAAACGCACGACCCAGCAGCAAGGAATCAAGCCTTCACGATAAAATATCGCCAGGATCTGATTCGTGATCAGATATACAAGGCAGAGTATGAAATCAAAGACAACAAAACGCAAATACTTCATGCTACAAATGAGTGGAGAAATAGCAACATCGACGAAAGTATCCGTACCCGCATTGAACAACACCTCGACATCCTCACAGACCGACATCACCTCAGCACTGAAACAAGAATTATCAAGAAACTAACAACGTTATATGGAGGACCTATGGCAATTCCACGACCAAGAGATGGCTTCCTGAACCTTGCAGGAATTAACCTCACTGAGGACCAAGTCACTCTCCTAAATCTGGGCATAAACTGTCACGTTATGTCCAGACCAAGTGAGATGGCCCGGAAAGTAGAGTTGGAAATTCTGTTGGACGACATATTCGACCTCGAGACACAAAAGAAGGTCACTACCAAAGATACCTTACAAGCAGAACTTATTGCGGAAAGAGGAAAGAATCGAGGCAATTACAGAAGCACCATACTGTCCCCCGAGCTCAAAGCGGCAGCTAAAAGCCTTCGTGAGAACAAGGAGATAGTTGTCAGGAGAGGTGACAAGTCGCCAATATACGTCATTCTTAAAAAAGACGAATATCTGGCGAAAATGAACCTCATACTCTCTGACCAAACTAAATTCCAAAGGGTAACGAAGGACACTACAGCCGAATTGAAAGCAAAGGTCAACAAACTGATCAAAACTGTGAACGCCAAGAAATCAGGACTCCACCTGCCAAAAATTATTGCGGAATATAAACCTGGATATGCGTATGGAAATGTCAAGACACACAAGCCTGGAAACCCACTTCGGCCAATCATTAGCCAGATACCCACACCCACGTACAGACTGGCGAAGCGACTCAACGGCCTGCTGACTCCTTATGTCCCTTGCGCCTTCAGCCTGAAGTCTCCAAAGGAATTTGTTGACTTACTGCGGGGCACACGGGCCACAGGGATAAGAGCCTCGCTGGACGTAGAATCACTGTTCACCAACGTACCTGTGGACGAGACAATCGGGATGATAGCTGACAGAGTGTATCGTGATCCAGCCTGTACTCCTCTTGACATATCAGAAAATATTCTAAGGAAACTACTCCAAGCTTGTATTAAAGAGGCACCCTTCAGGAGCCCCGATGGGCATATGTATAAGCAAGTAGATGGGGTCGCCATGGGTTCTCCCCTAGGTGTCCTGTTTGCAAGTAAGTAAGTAATTATCAAAAGAAGGCACCAAACCAGGAAGGCTATGTAGCACCATCAAACACGCAAAATAATCAGAGGGCGCTAAATATCACCAAGGATGCCAATACGAGAACAAAAACGCATAAGGCGAACGATATCAAAAGTAACCGAGTCACCAAGAATTCTATCGAGGGACAGGTGACCGCGAGGGGCGGTCGGAAAGCAAGACACACGCTCGTCCTGGAAGTCAGGACATTCAAGAAGGACATGCACGACCGTAAGAGGGACAATGCAACTAGGACAATAAGGAGCAGGGCGGCGCTCCATCAAGTGACCATGGGTTAAGCGAGTATGGCCAATACGCAACCTCGCCAGAGCTGTTTCCCACCGCCGGTTACGGTGGAAGGAGGACGGCCACGAGGAAACACAACATTTAAGCGTACGTAGCTTGTTACCAGTAACAGACAACCAAGAAGCCTGCCAACGGGTAAGGACCGAGGAATGGATAACCGGGTAAAAGTCGGAATACGGAATGCCTTTATGAGAGATGGGACAAGAGTGGACAGCTTCCTTAGCGGCAGCATCCGCACGCTTATTTAAAGACACACCAACATGGCTGGGAACCCAACAAAACTCAACCGACTTAAATTTACTGTGAACGAGAAACAGGCAATGCTGGATCTCGACAACTACTGGATGAACCGGATGAAAGGACCCAAGAGCCATGAGGGCACTACGAGAGTCAACAACAACCACAAAGGAAGACTGACAATGAGAAAGCAGGAGACGAAGAGCATAGAGAATAGCATAAAGTTCCGCTGTAAAGATGCTAGTCTCCGGAGGCAAGCGACACATATAAGTGCGATCAGGAAAAACAACAGAGTAGCCAACACCGTCCGCTGACTTAGACCCATCGGTGAAGACAGAAACGGAGCGGGAGTGAGAAGAAAAGTGCTCGAGGAAAAGGCGTTTTAGAACCGTAGGAGGGGTAAAGGCTTTAGTGATACGGGTCAAGGAAGTACAAAACCGCGGAAGAGGGACCCTCCACGGGGGCAAAGAAGGAACAACACGAGGAGAAACATCAGAAATACGAACGGAGAGAGAATCCTGCAGGCGAGATAACCGGACAGAAAGAGGGAGGTGGTGAAGAGGAACAGGAACCGCAGGAGGGGTAAAAGTTAAAGCACGACAGAGGCGAGAGGAAGGATGTTGCACGGACCGCGCAAGATAGCGAAGACAGTAGCGATCACGACGGTCCTGGAGAGACAGGAAGCCAGTGTCAACATACAAGCTAAGGACGGGAGTCGAACGAAAGGCACCAGAACTGAGGCGCAACCCAGTATGGTGCAAAGCATCAAGATGGCGAAGAGTAGAAGGAGAAGCAGACAAGTAAGCAGGGCAACCATAATCGAGCTTAGACAGGACGAGAGAGGAATGTAAAGCAAGGAGAGTGCGCCTATCCGCCCCCCAAGAAGTATGGGACAAGACCCGAAGAAGGGTAAGGGCCTTAGAGCACTCAACATGGAGGTAAGAGATATGGGGAGACCAAGACAAACGAGTGTCAAGGAATAACCCCAAAAGCTTCGCGGAATCTTTGTATTCAAGGGGATGACCATAAAGTGACAAAGAGGGACGAAGAACAACCCGTTTCCGCGTAAAAGTCATGGCACAAGTCTTAGAAGTAGAGAACTTGAAGCCATGACCTGTGGCCCAAGACGACACGGCATCAATTGCATGTTGAAGCCGGCGTTGAAGGAGAGGCGAATCATCACCCTGACAACAAAGGGTAAGATCATCGACATAGAGAGCGGAGAAGACACCAGAAGGAAGAGAGGAAAGAAGACCATTGAGGGCAACCAGAAAAAGAGTAGTGCTCAGAACACTACCCTGGGGCACACCTTCGTATTGCTGAAAAGAGGGAGAGAGCGCGGTACCAAGGCGCACCCGAAAGGAACGACGAGAGAGGAAGCTGCGGAGAAAGAGAGGGAGATGACCACGAAGGCCAAAAGAATGAAGTTGAGATAGGATATGATAACGCCAAGTGGTGTCGTAAGCCTTTTCTAGGTCAAAAACGACGGCAACAACGGAGGTCTTCGCAGCAAAAGCAGTACGAATATAGACCGCCAAGTTCACCAGGACATCCGTCGTGCTGCGGCACTTACGGAAACCAAATTGAGAAGGGGAGAGGAGGTGATGGTGTTCCAGGAACCACATCAGACGAACGTTAACCATACGTTCAAAGAGTTTGCAGACACAAGTTGTGAGAGCAATAGGGCGAAAGTCCTTAGGGGAAGTACCCAGAGACCCCGGTTTGCGAACAGGGAGGACAACGGCATCGAGCCAGTCCTCAGGGACTGACGACGACTCCCAGATCCGATTATACAGACTCAGTAAATACTGAGACGTGCTCGGAGGGAGATGGCAAAGCATCTCATAATGAATACCATCGGAGCCCGCCGCCGTAGAACCGCAGAGGGCCAGGGCAGAACGAAGTTCAGAGAGAGAGAAGGGATCATTATAGGGAAGCTGAAGATGAGTGCAGAAATCTAAAGGACGAGACTCAAGGACAGGTTTACGAAGAAGGAAAGATTGGGGAAGATGAAGACCAGAGCTAACAGAAGAAAAGTGGGAACCCAGTTCGGAAGCGACCTGCAACGGGTCCGCCACAAGAGTATCATGGAGGTGAAGGACCGGTGAAACATCGGGAACGAACTTACCCGCTATCTTGCGGATACGCTTCCAGATCTGGGCCAGAGGGGTCTCGGACGTAATTGTTGAGACATAAGATGCCCAACATTCACGTTTAGCCATACGGATGGCCCTACGGGCCACCGCACTCGCTTTCCGAAAGGAAAGAAAAGAATCGGTCGTCTGCCTACGGCGGTGCCTCTTCCAGGCTGCACGCTTACAGCGGACAGCCCGAGCACAGTCCGCATTCCACCAGGGAACACACTTCCGGGGACCCCGAGAGGAAGAGCGAGGAATAGAGCGGAGGGCAGCGTTGAAGACCGTGTCATGAAAAAGAAGGAGAGCGCGAGAGAGAGGCAGAAGGGAGAGGTCAGAGAGAGCAGCACTAAGGGTAAATAGGGTCCAGTCTGCCTTAGCAAACTGCCACCTAGGGAAAGAGAGGGAAGGGCGAAAAGAGAAAAAGGAAACAAGGATGGGGAAATGATCACTTCCATGGAGGTCATCAAGAACCTGCCATGTGAAATCTAAGTAAAGAGAAGAAGAGCAGAGAGAAAGATCAAGACAAGAAAGGGTGCGAGTCCGAGAGTCCAAATGAGTGGGCTCACCAGAATTCAGAAGAGACAGGGAAGAAGAGAGGAGAAACGGCTCAAGGAGGCGACCCCGGGTATTCGTCAGAACGTCACCCCAAAGAGAATGACGACAATTGAAGTCACCCAGCAAGAGCACAGGCTCCGGCAAGGAGTCTAGGAGGTGTTTCAAATCAGGAAGAGAGAGCGGGACACTCGGGGGGAGATAAATGGAACAAACTGTGTGCCATTTCCCCACAAAGATACGAGCAGCAGAACAATGGAGAGGCGAAGGAAAAAGTAAAGGAACAAAGGGAACATCAACCCGAATCAAGAGAGCAGAAGAATTAGAAGCCCCAGCAATGGCTGGGGGAGGGGGAGAGAAAGGAATAGCCACGAAAACGACCAGGACGAGCACCAAGCATTGGCTCCTGGAGACAGACACAAAGGGGCGAAAACCGCGAAATCAGAAGTTGGAGTTCGAGGAAATTAGCGTAATAATATCGAACGTTCCATTGAAGAATGGACAACGACGAGAAGAGAAAGGACAAAAACAGAGAACAAGGAAGAAACAAAGGCGAAAGAGCAACAGAGCACGTTAAAGAATATCAGGGTCGGGATCAGGGTCAGCAAAGTCAGGGTTAGGGGGCATGGGTAAACTGAGCAAAGACGGAGGGAAGGAAACGGGAGAACAGATCAGAGGTGGGCGGGCAGGGTCCGGAGGAGGAGGAGGAAGAGGAGGAGACAACGGAGAGGAGCAGTCAAGGACAGCAGCAGGAAGAGGGGGAGTAGGAAGAGGGGGAGTAGAAAGAGGGGAGCGCACCTCAGCAAGAGCAGCAACAGAAAGGGAAGCAGGGGCCAAAGAAACCTCCATAGCAGGAACAGGGGGCGCAAGCACTGAAACGGGAGGGGAAGGAGCAACAGAGCCAGAAGTAGGAGCTGAGGAAGAAAGCGAAGCCTTCTTACCCGCCGGGGAAGAGGAAGGAGAGGAGCCAGGCTTACGCTTCTGACTTAAAGAGACCGGTGTCCCAGCAACTACGTACCGGGCAACGGATTCCAGTGTCTCAACAGGAGAAGCCGAACGAGAGCACACACGACGGCCGTTAGGAGAGCGATGGACATCCGCCCGCACCGACAGGCGGTGGGGAGAGCCGATAGATGGAGGAAGAGGATGGGAAGGAGGATCGGAGGGGGACGAGGAAGAAGACACAGGAGACACGACAGACCGGGTAGAAGGAAGGGGAACCCCAGACAGAGGACCAGGAGGAGGATCCTTCGGGAGAGAACCCAAAGGAACAAAGGAGGGGGCAGTGGGCGCATCAGGGTCCAAGGCCCGGAAACGGTTGTGAGTCTGAGGAAGGCGGGAAGGACGAGGAGAGGAAGAGCGCAACACGCGAGCATAAGAGATATTAGCAAAAGGCGGGAGCCGGCGAACCTGGCGCCTCGCCTCAGTTAAAGATAAACGCTCCCGGTGCTTCAAGTTGAGGACGGCTGCCTCAAGCTTGTAATGGACACACGCACGGGAGAAGGTAGGATGGGCCTCACCGCAGTTGAGGCAACGAGCCTGGGGAGAAGTGCACTCCGACTTAGAGTGACCTTCACTCCCACACAAAGGACAGAGAGAGACAGTCCCAGAGCAGCGGAGGGCACCATGCCCAAACCTCCAGCACTTGTTACAAAGTCGAGGAGAAGGAATATACTCCTGGACAGAGCACCTAGCACCAGCAAGAATGACAGAGGATGGAAGGGTCCTACCATCAAAGGTGATCTTCACAACGCGAAGGGGTTGACGGCGACGACCACGAGGGGGACGAGTAAACGAGTCAACCTGGAGGACAGAATGGCCTTGAGCATCAAGGATATGCCGAATATCATCGTGGCAATCCTGCAGATTCCGAACACCGGTCGCAACATGGGGTGGGAGGAGAATAGTGCCAACACTGGCATTCATCTGAACGTTCTTGGAGACCCGAACAGGGATCTCGCCAAGGTAAGATAAGGCAGCCAAGCAGGAAGCCGCATCCTGAGAAGGAGCAGCAACGACACGTGTACCGAGACGAGTGGGGTTGAAAGTAACAGACGCATCCACGGAATCTACAAGATGCCGATGGAGGGAGAAATCGTCAGGAGGCGCAGAATCAAGAGGGAGGAGATCAAAGTATTTGGCCCAAGAAGCAGGACCAAACAAGGCCTGATACGCATCAGCACGAGAAGGAATCGAGCGAGTGCGGTTGGGGCGCGAACGGCGTTGAGAACCCCTAGAGAGAGAGGGGTCAAAAGGCGCAGTAGTCACAACGAAAGACTTAGCCACACCAGGGGACGAAGTGGTCACCACCGGGGGCTGGAGGCTCGACCCAACCACAGAGGAGGGAGGGGAGCTGGGGGAAGAAGTCAGGACGGTCAAAGGAGGAGCAAGGTCGGGGCCCAACGCAGCGGGAGCTACAGAGCCTGGTCTTCCAATACAGGCCGACTCGGGGGCTTGGTCGCCCACCCCACGAGCCTGAGAGGGTACAACGGAAACATTCAACGACATAGAAACGAAAAGTGACAAATTCATCCACGAATGTGCCCCCATACCCACCATGGAGCCACAATTAGAGGCAGGACACCCAACAGGAAGCTATCGCCGATCATGCCGGGGCCCCCTAGGGGTGCGTCGTGAGTATACGCCCCACAAACGCCACCTTAAGAACCGTCAGTCCGTCGAGATCGGGTTCAGCGACGAAAGGGGGATTGACAATAAAAGGTTCCCCTCGCTCGAGACGTTGGGTACTACAGTTCTACGGGTGCAAGAGTATGCCTCCTCAAGCACCCGGGCGTCAAAATAGAAGAAGTCCAAAGAAAGAATCCAAAACAAGCAAAAGGTCGGCAGGAAACGACAAGCAGATAGGAGAAGAGGGGGAGAAAAACGAAACATAAGGAAAAGGAAAAGCGATCCGGCACAATTGGAGAAGACAGCAGCAGGAGTGCAAGGCCAGAAAAGGACAGAGGACTGCCCAACGGAGCATCACACTCCGGCAGCCATCCACCAAGCCCCCTCACGACGCCAACGGGCCGGATGGGGAGGGGGTCCTGTTTGCAAACTTCTACATGGGTACCATCGAGCAAAAAGTCTTAGTCGACATGAACTTGAAACCAGCCATATACAGCAGGTATGTTGACGACATTTTTACACAGGTACCTGATGTCAGGCATCTGCAGGAGCTGAAGGAGGCATTTGAGCAGAGTTCCGTGCTGCGTTTCACTTACGAGATGGAAAAGGATGGGAAGCTGCCCTTTCTCGATGTAACAGTCATGGAAAAGAGCGGAGGTTTCCACACTGCAGTCTACACTAAGGAAACGAACATAGGAATGTGCCTAAATGCCAACAGCGACTGCCCAGACAGGTACAAGAGGAGTGTTGTTAACGCATATGTCGACCGTGCTCTCAGCCAGAGCTCAGAATGGAAGCAAGTTGACGAAGAACTCTGTAGGGTAAGGCAGGTCCTAGTCAACAACGGCTTCTCCAATGGTTTCGTCGAAGACATCATAAAAAGGAAAGTGAAACGCCATGCAACCTCTGAAGAGACAACTAACACAACACCTATACCCCCTATTAGACTATTTTACAGGAACTTCTTTTCCACAGCTCATATAACGGAGGAAAGGGTCCTGAAGGATATTGTTAATAGAAACGTTATCCCTACAGACAAAAATCAGAGGATACAACTGACGATTAACTATAAAACCAGAAAAACGGCCAGCCTACTTATGAGAAACTCTCCAGACACAAAGCAAAACGCTTTAAAAGAGACCAACGTCGTCTATGCCTTCAAATGCCCTCTTGGGGACTAAGCTCCAAAAAACCCAGTATATAGGCAAAACAACAACATCTCTTTCTAGGCGTTTAACGATGCATAAGCAACAGGGCTCCATTAAGGAACATATAATCTCTTCTCACAACCAAACCTTCGCCAGAGAAATCCTAGTAAACAACACAGAAATCATTGATAGATACAGCGATAGCAGACGGCTTGACGTTTGCAAGGCACTACACATTAAGAAGTCAACACCAGCAATCAACAGCCAATTAATGCACAACTATATTCTACCCACCTCAAGACTCTGCTCCAATATAGCAGCATCAAGAAATATGGACCAATAGGCTTTCTACAATCACTTCCATTCAATACCCATTGTTTCGTGTTCTGTCTTGTGTTGATGAATTTAATACCCTATTAATACCACCTCACCCCATCCACCTCACTCAAATGTAGATATAAACAAATCGGAGATATGTAAGTTCTATTCAGTTGTGTATGTGTAAACTAAAGTTTT